>NC_057808.1:458180923-458480923 GCF_018294505.1 Triticum aestivum | reverse complement strand
AGTGTGATTGGGTGTCCATCTCAAAGAGGCGGGGGTTCATCCAACAAGAGTGCAACAAGTTTTGTGCCACCCTTGAGAGCATCCACGGCCATCCCGTGAGTGGCCTCGGCATCAAAGACATGGTATACAATTCCTTCATCTTCATTTCCGTTTTCCATTGATTGATGCTTGCATGTCCATTGCATATGAATGTACATTGATGCTTGCATGTCCATTGCATATGAATGTACATTGGTGCCTTCATTTTGTTTTGTAGGCATACCGAACTTTGGAAGCATTCAAGGCCTAACATGGGAACAAGTCTTCCTCACCCATTGTTGGACATCATTTTTAGTGACAACAAGTTCAAGGAGCAATATGCCACCCTTAAGAAGAATTTAAGGCCAGAGGCCATTGCTGACCATGGTGAGGGAGAGAAGCGGCCGAGGGGGGAGACCAACTCCAAGAAGGACGAGAAGCGTGCTGCGGCGACATTTGCCTTGCAAGAAACTTTGCAAAACACGATGACCCAAAAGTAAGCAAGGGAGGAGAAGCGTCGAGGAGCAAATGAAGGCCTACATCGAGATACAAAAGAAGAAGCTCGAGATGGAGACGGACATACAAACGAAGAAGCTTGAGATAGAGGTGGCCAATGCCAAGACCAAAGCAAAAGAGGCGGTGCTCGCTTTCATGATGAAGGAGGTGGAGATCATGGCAATGGACTTGAGCAAGGTGTCCCCGAGGAGAAGTGTTTGGTTCGAGAAGAGGCAAAAGGAGATGTTCGAGCTAGATGGTTGATCTATGGCCGAAAGCGCCATCTTTTTTTATGCCGGCATGAACTACGACTGAGATGTATGACGTGGTTGAACGATGTCTGTCTTTCTTGTGTGTTGGCAACTCTACCGGCCGCCAGCAAGTGTGTCGGCATGAACTATGATTTTTTTTTTAGGCTGGCATGTATGTCGGCCATTGATATGAGCTGTGGCCGCTGGCCTTTTTTAGATTAATTTGTTTGCCAAAATATCGGACGGACAAAAAATGCGTCGGCGATTGGCGCACTGGTCAGGATGCGGGTGCACAACGCGTCTTCAACAAACCCAAACGAACGAAAATCGGACAAAACTCGCATCTATTTCCGTGGGCACTTTAGAGTTGCCTGGAGGTTTCGGTGAGAACTTGGTACAATTTGTGTCCGTCCCTTCCTTGTGTCCGTGTGCGTGGCATGGCGGTCGATCTGAATTCAACCAAATATGATCGCAGAAAGTACGAACTCCAAGGCGCAATCAGATGACACGAAAGCAGTGCTGAAATCATCCGGCTGATCGTCACCGAAATTTCAATTCTAATCTAAACAAATGCGACGATCAAAATCATGGCGGTCAAAATCACACGTTCCAAAGCGGAGTCGTCGTGCGACGCACGATCGATGATGCCCCCCTCCGTCCGTCGATGTCAGCCAGCCAGACCACCCCATTATTGCCGGGCGTGTAAACTCGGCGCTCCGGCGCCAGTAGGCCGCTGCTAGTGCTAGCTGTGCCTGGCCCCGACGGCGGCCGGACACGTACGCCCGGACAAGAAACGTTCACTCGTCGAGGCGCAGATCACGGGCAGTGCGCGGCGGGGACCCGTCCACCCACCACCACCAGGCACCAACCTACCCAGCCCAGCCCCAGGCCACCCGTGCCGCGTCGCGTGGCTAGTCAAACTCAAACTCACTCGTCGCCGAGCGCGGACGGACGTCGATGACTCCAGCCCGGCTGGGCACGTATGCATGCACCCAGCGAGGAATCCGCCGCGGCGACTTCAATTATCCTGGGTAGACAGAATAATGGGACACGATACTGGTGGTGCTGTTGTATTAGCGCGGCCAGATCTGCTGTAGGGTCAGTAGGGAAGCAGCAACACGATGAGCGTGTGCTACAGTACATTGGTGGCCTGATTAGTGGGTGCGGCGTTTTGTTTGGCACTGACTCGAGTGACGACGAGACCAGCATATATGTCGTATACTAGAAGATCTAGATATGTAGTGCTGAACTTTGTGCACATGATCATGCTCAGTAGGCATCCGGTTTGATTTTATTTTTTCCCCTACGGAAAGGAGGTTAAGGCCATCTCCAACAGCCGACCCCCAGTCACACGCGTATTTGATAGTGATGCAGGAGTCGTCCATCCAACCGTACCCACATCCATTTCAAAACAAATTTAAACAAATCAGACAAATTTCATCAGACACAATGAAATGTGACAAAATTCGGACATAATTTACATAAAACGGACGGTATTTCGTCCGTTTAACTAAAACTTCAGGTTCGTCTCTGTGTTTTCTTCTAAACACGCAACACACATAGCAATTATAGAAGATTGCACGATTGATTCATAAATAGCTTGCAAATATCTCTAATACAATAATAGTTCAAACGTAAATATTACATCCAAGTTAACCGCGTGTTCAACAAGGTTTTTAAATTCAACGATACTAGAATCAGAGCCGACATATGTCGTCTCGCACATGTTGCCATTTGAGCTTCATCCAACAATGTATGTGCGTGAATGACCTGCCCTCGGCCCTATAGTACATCACGGCAGAGCGTGTAGCGTGTAGAGCAACAATGAAGTGAATGAATGAATTAACCAACATGTAGACCAACAGGAAGTAAACTTACGCTCTCCATGGTTGATGTGCCGAATGGCCACATTGTGTCCACTCATGCAACTGTTGGGGAATATAGTAATTTCAAAAAAAATTCTACGCACACGCAAGATCATGGTGATGCATAGCAGCGGGAGGGGAGAGTGTCGTCTACGTACCCTCGTAGACCGTAAGCGGAAGCGTTATAGCAACGGGGTTGATGTAGTCGTACGTCTTCACGATCCTCAACACCGAACGTACGGCACCTCCGCGTTCAGCACACGTTCAGCTCGGTGACGTCCCGCGAACTCACGATCCAGTAGAGCTTCCGGGAAAAGCTTCGTCAGCACGACGGCGTGGTGACGGTGATGATGATGCTACCGACGCAGGGCTTCGCCTAAGCACCGCTACGATATTACCGAGGTGGATTATGGTGGAGGGGGGCACCGCACACGGCTAAGAGATCAATGATCAATTGTTGTGTCTTGGGGTGCCCCCCTGCCCCCGTATATAAAGGAGCTAGGGGAGAGGCGGCCGGCCAGGAGGAGGGCGCGCCAAGGGGGGAGTCCTACTCCCACCGGGAGTAGGACTCCTCCTTTCCTAGTAGGAGTAGGAGAAGGGAAGGAAGGGAGAGAGGAAGAGAAGGAAAGGGGGGCGCCGCCCCCCTCCTTGTCCAATTCGGACTAGAGGGGGAGGGGGCGCGCGGCTGCCCTGGCCGCCCCTCCTCTTCTCCCACTAGGGACCATTAGGCCCAATATACTCCCCGGGGGGTTCCGGTAACCCCCAGGTACTCCGGTATATGTCCGAAACCTCCCGAAACACTTTCGGTGTCCGAACATAGTCGTCCAATATATCGATCTTTACGTCTCGACCATTTCGAGACTCCTTGTCATGTATGTGATCATATCCGGGACTCCGAACTACCTTCGGTACATCAAAACACAAAAACTCATAATACCGATCGTCACAGAACTTTAAGCGTGCGGACCCTACGGGTTCGAGAACTATGTAGACATGACCGAGACACGTCTCCGGTCAATAACCAATAGCGGAACCTGGATGCTCATATTGGTTCCTACATATTCTACGAAGATCTTTATCGGTCAAACCGCATAACAACATACGTTGTTCCCTTTGTCATCGGTATGTTACTTGCCCGAGATTCGATCGTCGGTATCTTAATACCTAGCTCAATCTCGTACCGGAAAGTCTCTTTACTCGTTCCGCAGTGCATCATCCCGTAACTAACTCATTAGTCACATTGCTTGCAAGGCTTATAGTGATGTGCATTACCGAGAGGGCCCAGAGATACCTCTCCGACAATCGGAGTGACAAATCCTATTCTTGATCTATGCCAACTCACGAACACCATCGGAGACACCTGTAGAGCACCTTTATAATCACCCAGTTACGTTGTGACGTTTGGTAGCACACAAAGTGTTCCTCCGGTATTCGGGAGTTGCATAATCTCATAGTCATAGGAACATGTATAAGTCATGAAGAAAGCAATAGCAGTAAACTAAATGATCAAGTGCTAAGCTAACGAAATGGGTCAAGTCAATCACATCATTCCCCTAATGATGTGACCCCGTTAATCAAATGACAACTCATGTCCATGGCTAGGAAACTCAACCATCTTTGATCAACGAGCTAGTCAAGTAGAGGCATACTAGTGACACTATGTTTGTCTATGTATTCACACATGTATTATGTTTCCGGTTAATACAATTCTAGCATGAATAATAAACATTTATCATGATATGAGGAAATAAATAATAACTTTATTATTGCCTCTAGGGCATATTTCCTTCAGTCTCCCACTTGCACTAGAGTCAATAATCTAGATTACACAGTAATGATTCTAACACCCATGGAGTCTTGGTGCTGATCATGTTTTGCTCGTGGAAGAGGCTTAGTCAACGGGTCTGCAACATTCAGATCCGTATGTATCTTGCAAATCTCTATGTCTCCCACCTGGACTTGATCCCGGATGGAATTGAAGCGTCTCTTGATGTGCTTGGTTCTCTTGTGAAATCTGGATTCCTTTGCCAAGGCAATTGCACCAGTATTGTCACAAAAGATTTTCATTGGACCCGATGCACTAGGTATGACACCTAGATCGGATATGAACTCCTTCATCCAGACTCCTTCATTTGCTACTTCCAAAGCAGCTATGTACTCCACTTCGCACGTAGATCCCGCCACGACGCTTTGTTTAGAACTGCACCAACTGACAGCTCCACCGTTCAATATAAACACGTATCCGGTTTGCGATTTAGAATCGTCCGGATCAGTGTCAAAGCTTGCATCGACGTAACCATTTACGACGAGCTCTTTGTCACCTCCATAAACGAGAAACATATCCTTAGTCCTTTTCAGGTATTTCAGGATGTTCTTGACCGCTGTCCAGTGATCCACTCCTGGATTACTTTGGTACCTCCCTGCTAAGCTAATAGCAAGGCACACATCAGGTCTGGTACACAGCATTGCATACATGATAGAGCCTATGGCTGAAGCATAGGGAACACTTTTCATTTTCTCTCTATCTTCTGCAGTGGTCGGGCATTGAGTCTGACTCAACTTCACACCTTGTAACACAGGCAAGAACCCTTTCTTTTCTTGATCCATTTTGAACTTTTTCAAAACTTTGTCAAGGTATGTGCTTTGTGAAAGTCCAATTAAGCGTCTTGATCTATCTCTATAGATCTTGATGCCCAATATGTAAGCAGCTTCACCGAGGTCTTTCATTGAAAAACTCTTATTCAAGTATCCTTTTATGCTATCCAGAAATTCTATATCATTTCCAATCAACAATATGTCATCCACATATAATATTAGAAATGCTACAGAGCTCCCACTCACTTTCTTGTAAATACAGGCTTCTCCAAAAGTCTGTATAAAACCATATGCTTTGATCACACTATCAAAACGTTTATTCCAACTCCGAGAGGCTTGCACCAGTCCATAAATGGATCGCTGGAGCTTGCACACTTTGTTAGCACCCTTTGGATCGACAAAACCTTCTGGTTGCATCATATACAACTCTTCTTCCAGAAATCCATTCAGGAATGCAGTTTTGACATCCATTTGCCAAATTTCATAATCATAAAATGCGGCAATTGCTAACATGATTCGGACAGACTTAAGCATCGCTACGGGTGAGAAAGTCTCATCGTAGTCAACCCCTTGAACTTGTCGAAAACCTTTCGCAACAAGTCGAGCTTTGTAGACAGTAACATTACCGTCAGCGTCAGTCTTCTTCTTGAAGATCCATTTATTTTCTATGGCTTGCCGATCATCGGGCAAGTCAACCAAAGTCCACACTTTGTTCTCATACATGGATCCCATCTCAGATTTCATGGCCTCAAGCCATTTTGCGGAATCTGGGCTCACCATCGCTTCTTCATAGTTCGTAGGTTCGCATTGGTCAAGTAACATGACCTCTAGAATAGGATTACCGTACCACTCTGGTGCGGATCTTACTCTGGTTGACCTACGAGGTTCGGTAGTAACTTGATCTGAAGTTTCATGATCAATATCATTAGCTTCCTCACTAATTGGTGTAGGTGTCACAGGAACCGGTTTCTGTGATGAACTACTTTCCAATAAGGGAGCAAGTACAGTTACCTCATCAAGTTCTACTTTCCTCCCACTCACTTCTTTCGAGAGAAACTCCTTCTCTAGAAAGGATCCATTCTTAGCAACGAATGTCTTGCCTTCGGATCTGTGATAGAAGGTGTACCCAACAGTTTCCTTTGGGTATCCTATGAAGACACATTTCTCCGATTTGGGTTCGAGCTTATCAGGTTGAAGCTTTTTCACATAAGCATCGCAGCCCCAAACTTTAAGAAACGACAACTTTGGTTTCTTGCCAAACCACAGTTCATAAGGCGTCGTCTCAACGGATTTCGATGGTGCCCTATTTAACGTGAATGCAGCCGTCTCTAAAGCATAACCCCAAAACGATAGCGGTAAATCAGTAAGAGACATCATAGATCGCACCATATCTAGTAAAGTACGATTACGACGTTCGGACACACCATTACGCTGTGGTGTTCCGGGTGGCGTGAGTTGCGAAACTATTCCGCATTGTTTCAAATGTAGACCAAACTCGTAACTCAAATATTCTCCTCCACGATCAGATCGTAGAAACTTTATTTTCTTGTTACGATGATTTTCCACTTCACTCTGAAATTCTTTGAACTTTTCAAATGTTTCAGACTTATGTTTCATTAAGTAGATATACCCATATCTGCTCAAATCATCTGTGAAGGTGAGAAAATAATGATACCCGCCGCGAGCCTCGATATTCATCGGACCACATACATCAGTATGTATGATTTCCAATAAATCTGTTGCTCGCTCCATTGTTCCGGAGAATGGCGTTTTAGTCATCTTGCCCATGAGGCATGGTTCGCAAGTACCAAGTGATTCATAATCAAGTGATTCCAGAAGTCCATCAGTATGGAGTTTCTTCATGCGCTTTACACCAATATGACCCAAACGGCAGTGCCACAAATAAGTTGCACTATCATTATCAACTCTGCATCTTTTGGCTTCAACATTATGAATATGTGTATCACTACTATCGAGATTCAACACAAATAGACCACTCTTCAAGGGTGCATGACCATAAAAGATATTACTCATGTAAATAGAACAACCATTATTCTTAGAATTAAATGAATAACCGTCTCGCATCAAACAAGATCCAGATATAATGTTCATGCTTAACGCTGGCACCAAATAACAATTATTCAGGTCTAAAACTAATCCCGAAGGTAGATGTAGAGGTAGCGTGCCGACGGCGATCACATCGACTTTGGAACCATTTCCCACGCGCATCGTCACCTCGTCCTTAGCCAGTCTTCGCTTAATCCGTAGTCCCTGTTTCGAGTTGCAAATATTAGCAACAGAACCAGTATCAAATACCCAGGTGCTACTGCGAGCTCTAGTAAGGTACACATCAATAACATGTATATCACATATACCTTTGTTCACCTGCCATCCTTTATCCGCAAACTTGGGCAGTTCCGCTTCCAGTGACCAGTCTGTTTGCAGTAGAAGCACTCAGTCTCAGGCTTAGGTCCAGACTTAGGTTTCTTCTCTTGAGCAGCAACTTGTTTGCCGTTCTTCTTGAAGTTCCCCTTCTTCTTCCCTTTACCCTTTTTCTTGAAACTGGTGGTCTTGTTGACCATCAACACTTGATGCTCCTTTTTGATTTCTACCTCCGCAGCCTTTAGCATTGCGAAGAGCTCGGGAATTGTCTTATCCATCCCTTGCATATTATAGTTCATCACGAAGCTCTTGTAGCTTGGTGGCAGTGATTGAAGAATTCTGTCAATGACACTATCATCCGAAGATTAACTCCCAGTTGAATCAAGTGATTGTTACCCAGACATTTTGAGTATATGTTCACTGACAGAACTATTCTCCTCCATCTTGCAGCTGTAGAACTTATTGGAGACTTCATATCTCTCAATCCGGGCATTTGCTTGAAATATTAACTTCAACTCCTGGAACATCTCATATGCTCCATGACGTTCAAAACGTCGTTGAAGTCCCGGTTCTAAGCCGTAAAGCATGGCACACTGAACTATCGAGTAGTCATCAGCTTTGCTCTGCCAGACGTTCTTAACGTCGTCAGTTGCATCTGCAGCAGGCCTGGCACCCAGCGGTGCTTCCAGGACGTAATTCTTCTGTGCAGCAATGAGGATAATCCTCAAGTTACGGACCCAGTCCGTGTAATTGCTACCATCATCTTTCAACTTTGCTTTCTCAAGGAACGCATTAAAATTCAACGGAACAACAGCACGGGCCATCTATCTACAACAACATAGACAAGCAAAATACTATCAGGTACTAAGTTCATGATAAATTTAAGTTCAATTAATCATATTACTTAAGAACTCCCACTTAGATAGACATCCCTCTAATCATCTAAGTGATCACGTGATCCATATCAACTAAACCATAACCGATCATCACGTGAGATGGAGTAGTTTTCAATGGTGAACATCACTATGTTGATCATATCTACTATATGATTCACGCTCGACCTTTCGGTCTCAGTGTTCCGAGGCCATATCTGCATATGCTAGGCTCGTCAAGTTTAACCCGAGTATTCTGCGTGTGCAAAACTGTCTTACACCCGTTGTAGATGAACGTTGAGCTTATCACACCCGATCATCACGTGGTGTCTCGGCACGACGAACTTTGGCAACGGTGCATACTCAGGGAGAACACTTTTACCTTGAAATTTAGTGAGAGATCATCTTATAATGCTACCGTCAAACAAAGCAGAATAAGATGCATAAAGGATAAACATCACATGCAATCAATATAAGTGATATGATATGGCCATCATCATCTTGTGCCTTTGATCTCCATCTCCAAAGCACCGTCATGATCACCATCGTCACCGGCGCGACACCTTGATCTCCATCGTAGCATCGTTGTCGTCTCGCCAACTATTGCTTCTACGACTATCGCTACCGCTTAGTGATAAAGTAAAGCAATTACAGGGCGATTGCATTGCATACAATAAAGCGACAACCATATGGCTCCTGCCAGTTGCCGATAACTCTGTTACAAAACATGATCATCTCATACAATAAATATAGCATCATGCCTTGACCATATCACATCACAACATGCCCTGCAAAAACAAGTTAGACGTCCTCTACTTTGTTGTTGCAAGTTTTACGTGGCTGCTACGGGCTGAGCAAGAACCGTTCTTACCTACGCATCAAAACCACAACGATATTTCGTCAAGTTAGTGTTGTTTTAACCTTCACAAGGACCGGGCGTAGCCACACTCGGTTCAACTAAAGTTGGAGAAACTGACACCCGCCAGCCACCTGTGTGCAAAGCACGTCGGTAGAACCAGTCTCGCGTAAGCGTACGCGTAATGTCGGTCCGGGCCGCTTCATCCAACAATACCGCCGAACCAAAGTATGACATGCTGGTAAGCAGTATGACTTGTATCGCCCACAACTCACTTGTGTTCTACTCGTGCATATAACATCTACGCATAAACCTGGCTCGGATGCCACTGTTGGGGAACGTAGTAATTTCAAAAAAATTCCTACGCACACGCAAGATCATGGTGATGCATAGCAACGAGAGGGGAGAGTGTCGTCTACGTACCCTCGTAGACCGTAAGCGGAAGCGTTATAACAACGCGGTTGATGTAGTCGTACGTCTTCACGATCGACCGATCCTCAGCACCGAACGTACGGCACCTCCGCGTTCAGCACACGTTCAGCTCGGTGACGTCCCGCGAACTCACGATCCAGTAGAGCTTCCGGGAAGAGCTTCGTCAGCACGACGGCGTGGTGACGGTGATGATGATGCTACCGACGCAGGGCTTCGCCTAAGCACCGCTACGATATTACCGAGGTGGATTATGGTGGAGGGGGGCACCGCACACGGCTAAGAGATCAATGATCAATTGTTGTGTCTTGGGGTGCCCCCCTGCCCCCGTATATAAAGGAGCTAGGGGGGAGGCGGCCGGCCAGGAGGAGGGCGCGCCAAGGGGGGAGTCCTACTCCCACCGGGAGTAGGACTCCTACTTTCCTAGTAGGAGTAGGAGAAGGGAAGGAAGGGAGAGAGGAGAGAAGGAAAGGGGGGCGCCGCCCCCCTCCTTGTCCAATTCGGACTAGAGGGGGAGGGGGCGCGCGGCTGCCCTGGCCGCCCCTCCTCTTCTCCCACTAGGGCCCAATAGGCCCATTATACTCCCCGGGGGTTCCGGTAACCCCCGGTACTCCGGTATATGTCCGAAACCTCCCGAAACACTTCCGGTGTCCGAACATAGTCGTCCAATATATCGATCTTTACGTCTCGACCATTTCGAGACTCCTCGTCATGTCCGTGATCATATCCGGGACTCCGAACTACCTTCGGTACATCAAAACACAAAAACTCATAATACCGATCGTCACAGAACTTTAAGCGTGCGGACCCTACGGGTTCGAGAACTATGTAGACATGACCGAGACACGTCTCCGGTCAATAACCAATAGCGGAACCTGGATGCTCATATTGGTTCCTACATATTCTACGAAGATCTTTATCGGTCAAACCGCATAACAACATACGTTGTTCCCTTTGTCATCGGTATGTTACTTGCCCGAGATTCGATCGTCGGTATCTTAATACCTAGCTCAATCTCGTTACCGGCAAGTCTCTTTACTCGTTCCGTAATGCATCATCCCGCAACTAACTCATTAGTCACATTGCTTGCAAGGCTTATTGTGATGTGCATTACCGAGAGGGCCCAGAGATACCTCTCCGACAATCGGAGTGACAAATCCTAATCTCGATCTATGCCAACTCAACAAACACCATCGGAGACACCTGTAGAGCACCTTTATAATCACCCAGTTACGTTGTGACGTTTGGTAGCACACAAAGTGTTCCTCCGGTATTCGGGAGTTGCATAATCTCATAGTCATAGGAACATGTATAAGTCATGGAGAAAGCAATAGCAGTAAACTAAACGATCAAGTGCTAAGCTAACGAAATGGGTCAAGTCAATCACATCATTCTCCTAATGATGTGACCCCGTTAATCAAATGACAACTCATGTCCATGGCTAGGAAACTCAACCATCTTTTATCAACGAGCTAGTCAAGTAGAGGCATACTAGTGACAGTATGTTTGTCTATGTATTCACACATGTATTATGTTTCCGGTTAATACAATTCTAGCATGAATAATAAACATTTATCATGATATGAGGAAATAAATAATAACTTTATTATTGCCTCTAGGGCATATTTCCTTCAGCAACCGCGCCGCAAAACTTCATGGCGGAGTTGCAGATGGTGTACCATCGATGTGATATAGACTTCACATTGCGTTCATGGATGATGTGCATGGGGTAGGGTGCGGAGTGCTTTTGCGCATGAAACGAAGCATGCACGCACCGTCAAAAGATCCCTTGAATTTCTGCCTACAAAGTCCGCAGATACGGCTAACCACGCATCACACAACAACTCATCCTCCTTGTACCCCCGCCATCTCTCGAAAACAATAAGAAGTTCAACAAAGAAAGTTCAATGGCATTTGACCGAACACCTGTTGGGCGTGGTGTCCATCATGGATGTCGTCAGCAGGGGAGCGAAGGGTACCTGGCTACTGAGGGATCCTAGTTGGATGGTGGCGTAATCCAAGGAGGGCAGGAGCACTGGTGGAGGATTCTAATGTCCTACAATGGCTGGGCAGCAGCCGAAGAGGTATAACGGCGACGAAAAATAAGTAGGGTGTGGATGCAAGGCAAGGGGTAGGAGGAGCAGAGTGGAAGAAAAGTGAGATGTGAGCGGGTTGAGTAGGCCGAGGGTGTTGGAGTGTTGGTAAAAGTAGTAGAAAACAAAAAATCCGCACCTACGATCACCCAAGATCAATATGGAGATGCATAACGGGTTGGGATCACGATCGTTACCGTCACCGAGTTGCAGCGGAAGAAGAATGTGTCGGTGTAAATCGTACTTGGAGTCCCTCGAACCGTCGATGAACAACCCCACGTATCGCCTACGAACGGTCCCTCGAACCGAAGACCGAAAGCACAGCCTCTCTACTTGGTTGCAAGCGTGCAACCTTCACGATTCGGGAGCGCTTCACCGTCCGGAGCTAATCGTCGCCGAAGAATTAGAGGGAGGAGATTAGAACCACACATGGCTTCTAATTATGAGGACAAGAGGATTAACCTAGCTCTAATTAGTCAACTAGGACCAACTAGAACTAGAACTAGAAGAACTAGAGGAGGCTCCAAAACTTGTATGTTCAGTAGAGCAAAAAAAACCTAGTATATATAGGTTGGAGGAGGAGAGGGCAGCCACCAAGGAGGGAAAGTCCATCCTTGGCGCACCGGCCAATGACTCCTCCCCTAGTCCAATCCCCCCCCCCCCTATATGGCAAGGGAGAGGTGCCACTTCCTTTTGGGCCCTTGTGGCCTTTCTGGCCCATAATTCCTTCCACCTCTTGGCCTTTTAAAGCCCGTTGATATTTAAATTAAATATAAAATATTATAAATACTCTCTGATATATATACTTATCGGTAATACCCGGTATTACCCGATACTCTCCGAAACCCTTCCGGGGACCCCGAAACGCTTCCGGGTCCTCTCGGAACTATTTCGAATATTCATGAAATAATTTCACAAATATATTCTCATTACACCCATCCTACTAACACTCAGCAGATCATTGTTTCCTTAATCTTGTGACCCTGTAGGTTCTGTAACTCAAAGACATGAACGAAACATTTCGTTCAATGATCGGCAGCGGGACCGTGGATGTCCGTATCGGTCCCTATGAGTACACGAGTGATATTTGAGTGAATCTTTCGTTATCATGTGATGTTCCTTTTGCTTCGTGATACTTCACAAAACTGGGGATGCATCGGTATCCTCCTGAGTCATCACCATGCTCACTATACCGAAATTCTCGTTACTGGTTTTGTTCCTCTTTCTCGTTATTATGTTTCGGCATCCCCGTGACGAAGTCAGGTGCGTCTGGCTAGACGATGATCGATGTCGTCACACTGAGAGGGCCCTAAGATTATATCTCCATCGTCGGTGGAGCAAATCCCACTCTCGAGCTATCTAGTCCCTTGTCAAACTTTCTGATGAACATGTAAGTTGTCGTTATGATCACCGTGTTACAGATGACGTTTGAGCAACCCCAAAGCCCACCGTACAGTAAGAAGTGACTACGATACTCTCATGGCCTAAGGAGCAAATTCACATGTTAACACTCGGTGTTATTACAATTGATTACAGATGATATTAGCTCAATTCATAACAAACAAGATTGGTTCGATTTAATATGATCACTCTTCCAACGTCATAATCTCTATGTTGTTTTAGGATCATCATTACACTTAACGATATCCTAAGATCCGGAAAACGTGATCACCAACAACACTTGAGCTAGTCCTAGAGGCGAGACTAGGAACCTTTTATATTTCGTTTATCATTCCACACGTGCATATGAGTTTTCCACTAAATCACATATTCCAGGATCATACAAGTTATACCATATAATATAAAATCTATAATTATGAATATGAAAATATAATAATACAAATATTATTGCCTCTACGGCATATTTCCAATGGTCTCCCACTTGCACTAGAATCAGTAATCTAGTTGCATGTTTTTCTAACACCCATGGCTATCTGGTGTCTCTCATGCTTTGCTAATGGTAAAGCCTTCGTCACTTGGTTTGATACTCTTCAAACCCTAATGTTATTTGTGTCGGTAATATCAGGTTTTGTGCAATTCTTTTGTTACATCAATTATAGCACTATATCTCTATATAGTCCATTCTATAGTAACACTACATCTCTACATAGTTCAATTGCTATATCTCCATATAGTCAATATTCACTTTGGAACTACATCATAATTTATCAATAACTCTTATTGATCCAAATTATATATTATTTAAATACTTCTCAAGTATCAATCTATATAATTTATACATCCACAATTATGTTCCCTTTTAAAAATTATTTCAAAAACTATAGCCCTATAATTAATCCATGAAGTTTGTCTTTGTGTAACCTTTACAACAAATACTATGTGTAACTCCTTACAACAATCTCTTCATCTCCTAAAAAACAATAAGTTAAAAAACTTTTGTCCAATTAAGGTATTCAATCTTCAAGTAACAACCTTAGTGGGTTTCTTCTAGAATCACCATGGTATTTATACTTAATGATTAGTATTTTTCCGAAACATATGGCCTTGTATATTTGATAGCATATATGATGAACTCAATCTCTGAAGTAAGTTGAATTGTATTCATCCACACATGCTAGTCAACTATTGATTTTGCATGTTGTTATGCTATGTGACATTTTGAGAAAATATTTTCTCCTTTTAAACTTTTTTAAAACTTTGTCACAGTACATGTCTTACTATAATGAGTTGTTTTCATCTATCTCTATAGATTTTCATCCAATAATTCTAAGTCCTTTTAGAAACATGATTTTTATCTTCTTGTGTTGATATATTTTATATTATTTCTGATCATGTACTATGTCATACATATGTAAAATTAGAAATGTCATAGAGATCCCACTAAACTTCTTGTATCCACAAGCTTCTTGATAAAATCCAAGTTCTCCAATTTATTTTATCAAATTCCATCTATTTGATAATTATTTCAAATCATACTCATGACTTGAAATATTTATAGCATCCCGGTATTCCTAACAAAACCTTTAACTGTATCTTATATACAACCTTGAAATATTTCCCTTTACCCTCCTCTCAGACTTACTGGCAGGAGGGGCGATCAGGTTTTTGGGAGCGCACTCGCGCGACTGCTGGCAGCGATGACTTCGCCAACGACAACTTCTTCCCCGACCTCGGCAACCTCTTCCTCAACGGCATGGGCGACAACATCAACGTCGGCGGTCCTGCTCCAGCTGCACCGTATGTGATCTTGTCCTCCTTGTTCGAGATCGTGCTAGAATTCTTAGTTCTAATCTGCGCCCTAGATTTGATCAGTTCATCTACTATGCTAGTCCGCATGTTTTCATCGTCATGATTTTATTTACTGTTTATTTGGATTGAATCTCGTAGTAATTTGCTCATATATTCAACAGTTATAGGTCGATGAATGTGTTTTCCTTCTCCAGGCATTTACCGTAAGATGGAAGAATTTTGTATTTGTGTCCACTTCCTTTAAGTTTTTGATCCAGGAACATTGCTTCTTCCACGTGCGCTCAAGCACAATCAAGCTAATCAATCTCCTCTTGAGCCTAGAGCGGGTGTCAAGCTCATGAGGAGCAAGTGTTCTGGATTTATGAGCCACATCCAACCTAAGGATGATCATGCGTCTTCTGAGTCCTTCGGGTCGGAGGTGCATGTGGTTGAGGATATTGATGTGGCCGGTGTGTGCGCTAATGGGAAAGCGTCTGCGGTTTCTTGATGGATGATGCTTAGTTTCTTGTGTTGTCGATGTTGCTTTGATTGTCCGAGTCATCGTTGTTGGTGATCTTGTCAGGGTTCTGTTGAGTTGTGCAAGTGTGGTGAGGTATGATTGTTGTGTGTTAGGAGCATGTGACGGGTTGTCTGTGTGGTCACGGTGTTTCGTGCTTCCCGAGTAGCCTGTTTCGGGTTGTTTGTATCGGTTTTCGCTCGGTTTTTCGAAAATTAACTGGGCAATTCTCTTCTTCTTAATTAATCGATGAGGCAAATATTTTGCCTCCGTTTCAAAAAAAAAAAAGAGCAACATGAAAATGTATCTCGGCCTTGGAGAACAAAGATCTACCTCCATTCAGAGAGTCTGATGCCCTTTTATTTAGTTTATTAATATGGAAGAGGTTTTGCAAGGTTAGTAACTAAAGTTGATCTAGAGATGACAATTTTGAACTTATTTTCTATTTGAAATATTTGTCCTACTAGTTTGTGTGTACTATGGCTCTCTGGTTACTTAATCAGTTGTAGCATGTGATGTTTGCTTAAAAGGTTGTGGATAGAAAAGAGAAGTGGTGTTGACGCGGCATTGTAGGCTTGAAGCATGGAAAAGGGGGCATTCGTCCTGGCATCGGTATGTCGGACCAGGTGTCAATCAGAGGTCACTCCCAGCAGAGAACGCCATTCCCGATCAAGCAAAACGTTTTTGTACGGTAGCATACACAATGAACCACATGGTCACAGGCTCTCACACATTCAATTCCTCCATTGGGCCTCCAAACTCGGCTAATTTGCATAACCAAATCACATTTTCAAACAGGCACCCCACACGTCAGTGTCTCACCAGTGAAAAGAACAAAAGAACACGCGCACGTTGTCAGCGGGGCCTCAGCGTCATGCATAATTGCACGTACACGAGTTCCCCGTCACGTCAAGGGCCTACCCAATAATTTAGCTACTGGCGAGAATCCCACGACGCCGGCGACGGCATCGTCGACGCCGTCCTCACCGTCGCGGTCACCGACGAGGCGGTGGTCGCCGACGACAGCCGCGGCGAGGCCACCTGCTTGATGACCACGTTCGGGAGTGGACTGCGCATCCGCCGCTCCTGCTCCTTCACCAGCTCCGCGGCCAGGGCGTCCACCTTCTCCGCGTTCGTCCTCTCCGACAGCCTCCGCCCGCGGAAGAGCACCGACTCCACGTTCCGCTGCGAGAGCATTGCTCCGGCCGCCGCGCCTGCCGTCTGCGTGTGGGGAGAATTGAGTGCGCTGCTGGCCTGTAGGCGGACGTAGTTGCTGTCGCTCGCGTGGCCGAATGCCATGGCGACGGCCTCGTCGACCATGTCAGCGACTCCCTGGGCGGTGACGCGCGCCAGCTCGTCTCGCGACGGCGAGCGCGTGGGCATCGGCGTGCTCCACCCGTTGCCGCAGGTGGCGGCAGAGGACGACGCGCCGGTGCCGATGGACAGGACGAGGATGTCGTCCATGCTGACGGCGAGGGGGAACTCCTGCTTGTTGTGGAGAACGTGCGTGATCGCAGCGGAGGCCGGGTTGCCCATGGCCGCCACGGCACCGGACGCGGCGGCGATGGCCGTGCGCCCGTCGACCGACCTGACGGCCGCGGCCGCGCCGGCCGCGGCGCAGGTGGCCGCGCAGACGTCGGTGAGGCGGAAGTCGAAGCTGTCGCTCTCGACGGCGTCGGCGCGCGAGAACATGAAGGGCGCGCCCGTGGCGAGATCGTAGCAGGGCACGAGCACCGGGGCCACGGTGTCCCTGAGCGTGGCGTCGCCGAACACACGCCGGAAGGACCGCTCAGCCTTCCTCGCGCCGCCGCGGAACAGCTTGGTCCACCCGCGGCGCCGACCGCCCCAGTCCTTCCCGACGCTCCCGGCCACGAAGGCCAGCGCCTCCTCGGCCGTGTACCGGGGCCGCCCGTCGGCGCCTTTCAAGAACAGCATCGCCGCGAGCACGCCGCCCGCGCCGGCGCCGGCGGCCACGTCAAAGAAGTCGGCGACGCGCGCGTCGGGGTCGCCGGCGCGCTGGCGCAGCCCGGCCTCGAGCCTGGCGAGCGCGGCCGCGGCGAGGAGCGCGTCGCCCGCGCCCGCCCCGCAGCCGTCGACGGCCAGCACGCGCACGCGGCCGTCGTTGGCGCCCCGGAACGGCGTGCCCGGGCCGGACAGGCAGCCGGCCCCTCCGGCGCCGAACAGGAACTTGCTCTCCAGCAGGGCGAAGATCTCGTAGCTGAGCTTGTCGACGTCCATGGGAATCGGCGACGCCATGGCTTCCATCTCAGCTGCGAAGCGCGGTACCTGCACGTACTACCTGGCACGTCGTACCGTGCGCTCTGCCTGTACAGGAGCTAAACTCTGGTGGCAATGGATGCTGATAGTGCTGCTGAGACCGCGATGGTGTCCAGTGTCCAAGTCGAGGCCATATATACACGCGGGCGGGGGCAGGAGAGGGAGCCACGCGTACGTACATGGCGCGCGAGCGAGGGAAGCGCACGCTTAATTAAGCCGCGCCCGACAGCCTGGTACGGACGCGCCGGGGCCGTCGGTCCCGCGATGGACGGCCGAGATGCGACCGCGTGGATACGCCCGCAGGCAGGACGCGTCCGTCGTTATCCGTCGGCCGCGATCCCGGCGCGGCACGAGGCGGGCGGGAAGCTTCCCCGCGGACACCGAGCGCGCGTTGGACCGGCCCGCTCTGCGGCTGTCCGGCGGGCCCGGTCACCGACGGGATCGGGGCTGGGCTGGCCAGGGAGGGCGAGACAGCGGCTGGCCCGGGGCGATCCGGCGAGTGCCACTGGGATCTGGCCACGTCGGACGGGGCCCGCGCGTCAGCCGGCGACACGACGGGCGCGACGCACCGGAGAGTGGAGCAAGTACGGTCGTACAGGGCGGCACAGTTAATGGCGGCAGAGCGTCGGCGCTGGATCTGGGAGCGCCACCGCTGTTTGTCGACGTGGTTTTATTTTTTCACACGTGAGGGGTGTAAGCCACTGTGCAGGTGCGAAGTACGTGCCGTACGGTCAGACTTCAGAGCAAAGTAGGAGTAGATCCGTCCAGCAGGCTGCAGTAGTTGACTACTGGTGGTACGTGGTAGATTCGTTTGGCACGTGGTGGTGTTCATGTGGTACGTACTTGCTGGCTTTCACTTGGATTCGATGAGGAGAGACCGGGGCAAGTGGTGGTAGATCCGATCTAGGTAATGCAGGGTGTTGAAACGCAGCGCCCACAGTCAGATCTACCCTACGATCGATCTGGCGGGGCTGGCTGGCTGGCTTCGTTAATGCGTCGGCCGGCGACAGCGTACTTGCCGACACGAGCGCCTCGACGTTACCACAGACCAACCGTGTAAGCAGTCTTCTCCGGGCCCGAGCCGGGACCTTACACAGGAGCATGTACAGAGTACGTACGTACGTACAGACGCACAACGAAGCCGTACTATGGCAATGCCAAGCTTTGACAAAAAAATACAGCCAAACGTAGCTATCTTCTAGTATCTAGCTACAAACATATCGTTGGCATTCGCAATCCGCCCTTCTCCCATACACACAGACAAAAAAAAAGAGTGACATCTTAGTGAACACATACGTTTCAAACTGGAGCTAGGATCAAACTGCAAAGCTCTAGGGAGCATATATCTCTTCCTATCTCTGTTTTCGAGGTTTTGGCCAAGTTTTGGCCTGAATTTGTCACCGGCTTGGAAAGGAAGGGGCGATGGGGCGCACGTGGCAGCATCACCGGTCGCCGGTGGCTGAGACATGCACCCCGCCGGCGTCGAAGGACGGGCAGGAGAAAGAAGACACACGTTAATCGATTATTAGTCCACTGATGCAAAAATAATAGTAATATTTATGGCAACTTGTACAAATAGCGACGCCCATTATTGTCATTACATGATTGAGTTCTTGCCAAGTTGATGCTCGTAGATCAGAAATCTGAACGCTTGATAAACTAATAGCCGATCGCCGCAGTATCACAACCACGTACATACTGTTTATTAATTATTAGCAAATTACTTAATTTGATTATGATCCATCCACATGATTGGTTGCCACCACCCACTAATCGGCAAGGCTAGTCGAAACAAATAATCACGTTTAGATGTTCTTGTCACGGCGACCTAGCTAGCTAGGCCACCTACGAACGATAGTCCAAGCAAGCTCTTTTTTCCTAGTAGTTTGATCGGTCGATCGGCCGGCTTGAGCAACTGAAGACAGAGATGGCGACAGTGCCCTCCTTTTCTTTGTGCCGAAACTCGGGTGCATGCACATGCAGCTGGCTTAAATTAATGCTATTGCGGACGAATTAACAAACCCGGGAGTGGTTGAGGCTGCTAGGCGCCGCTCGGACATGGAGATCTCTCCCCGGAATCGGATATATCGCCGGTGCGGTGGTTGCTCCGCTCCTTCCTCCGAGCTTTCCTCGGCTCGTCAACACGTACACACGCAAAACAAACAACAGCAGACAGACGGCGCACACGTGCAACTGAATACCATTGTTGTGAAAAGATATCAGACGCTAAGCTAAGATAAAGCCACAGCTCCTGTCCAACTGGCATTGTCACCCATGCTACATAAAGCGCTCAGCCGGCGCCGCCGGGAAAGCTAAACCGGCCGGCCAAGCGGAGTATATACTTTACCCATGCCTAACGTGTCCACAATCTTCTCAATTTATGCTCTTTGGGACAATCGGTGTTTGTAAGGCATGTTTGTTCTTTTTCCTCTCTTTTTTGCCGGTGTGTGGCATCTTCGTATTGACAAGTATTCAGTAAACTGCGGTTATCGTGAGAATTCTGTAACGAAAAGCGAACGGAGCATGCACCTAACACGGATGATACGCATTGCACAAATATTCAGATTTGGACAACGCTGGTAAAATGAAATGTAGGGGGATGTCATTGCTCCATGATAGCTATTGAAAATATCTCGCCTCATATATCCATCTACTCCGGATAGAAAGAGAAGAAGCACGACAGAGATGCCCCAGATCAGTTTGAGCAACTCCAATGAGGCGACCCATTTCGTCCGCCGCCGTTCGTTTGGGTCGGCGCGGACATAAAAGGCGGCCCAACGCGCCGACCCAAACGGACGCGCGTCCGCTTTTCGTCCGCGGGTGATCCATTTCCGACCCATTTTTTTAGCCGGATTTGTGTCGGTGCGGACACGAGACAGACGTGCGCGCGCTCGCCCTCTCCTTTCCCAGGCCCGCTGGTCGGTGGCACATTGCCCTCTCCCCATCCAACAATGCACCCTCGCCCGCCTCCTTCGTCGCCGATGCCGCCGGCCAGTTCAACATAGATAGTATAAAGATAGTACCAAGGATCAACTGTTAAAAGAAAAGATGAACTACTCGCCGGGGTGACCGGATAGTATAAGGATACATAGATAGTTCATAGCATAGACTGTTAAAAGAAAAGATCAACTACTCGTCGTTTTCCGACTCCGACTCGGTAATGTCCTCCTCCGACGTCTGAATGTAGGCGTCAGCATACCGCTCGTCCTCGGAGTCCCAGGACGACGCTTCTCCTAGCTTCATGTTCAATTGAGCGGCCTGCTTCCGCGCACGCTTGTCCTCCCGATAGGCGGCTCGCTCCGTCCTCCTCACCTCCCTCTCCGTCCTCCGTTGCTTGTAGAACTGGCGCTCGTTGACGATGTCCTGTGGGAACTGTTCGCGCCACACCGCCATAGCTTCCTCGTCCATCTCGGCGATGGCGAGTCGACGCTGCCGCCTCCGGTTGTCACGACGATCCTCGTCGGTGAAAAGCCGCGGGAGAGGCACGAGATCCTGCCCCCGCTGGCCCGTCGGGAAAATTCATCTCCCAAAACTAGCGCGCTAGGCCGATTTTTCCCCGCGCGCGATCCTTTCCCGCGCGCTGGAGCGCCAAAACCAGGGCGACGACATGGCCGCTGGCATGATTTATGGCCGTGGGCCATTTTCTAAAAATTGCGCGCGGACATGAAATGGGTCGGCGCGTTGGACGCCCTGCCGACCCAAATTTAAAAGAGGCCGGACGCCGGGCGGGCGGCCGACCCAAACGGACAAGAGGCGGACGAAATCGCCGTCCGTTTGGGTCGCCCCGTTGGAGTTGCTTTTATACATGATATTGCGTACTCCGTATCTCCTAGAGAGCCCGCCAATTGAATTGATGGTGATGACGATATCTGCTATACTGCTACTCCGTACGACGGTATAGGGAGCTTGATGGTATGAGATGTATCGACAACTGTCGTTAAGAATGAGAAGACGGATACGAGACACGTATGCGGCCAGCAAGGGCAACGAGTGCACTGTGCATTGCACGGCTGTCCTCGACAGATGAATGGTTGGCGCGTCAACGAATGCACTGTGCCACAGCCCCTGATGATAATGGTTGTGCTGGTGAGGTCAGAAGGCAAAAGGAAAATGTGCACGCTTGGGCATACACTGCCCTCATAATTTTTTTTTTTGAAACAGAAAACTGCCCTCATAATAGTTTCAGAGTACCAATCCATGAACAAACATCATCGCATTTGGCCTGCATCTCTACACGACTCAATGCGGACGCGTTTAGGCAAAACATTGTTCTGAAAGTAACACTAGACCCCCGTCGTCAAAACAACATCTTGAATTACCCTGACCCGTTTTGCAACAAGAAAGAAACCTGCAACTCAAAAAACATTTTTCAAAAGAGATCTCTTGCAGCCTTGCCCAACTTACTAGCGTAGACATCTAATGGTATAATCCCCAGGACTTGCGATATGGTGAAACAGGTAAATGCATCAACTACAACCGACAGGTAGTCTAATTGGTATGTGCTATGCTGGAAGTGCCAAGTACGACGCACATACAAATCCAACCAAGACAACATGTCCAATCACAGAGGGTTACCTAAAATCGACAAAGCTAAGGTATTATCTTGCCTCCATTCCGGTGTCCTACCATTAAGGGTTTCATGAAGCCTTTGCCGGCTCATCGCTGGGAAGATCATCCTCATCATGGTAGATGTTCTCTGCCATCTGCCATATCTGAAGGATGTTGTCTTCAGCAACGCTTGCAAGCACCCAGTCCTCACACGGGTTCCAGGAGAAGTCAGAGATTTTGCTTGTGTGGCCTCCATGAATGAACAAGAGCTCAGGAGGGCCATCCTCCGCGTCCTCTGGTGTTTGCTCCTGATCAATTCTGTCAACACAAACATCATTCACATCAAGAGGGAAGTGAGGAGACAAAAAGGAATGCTGAAAAAAAACTTTGAAAGCTGGACGGCTGTTTACCTGCTTAGATCCCAAACCATCAGCCTCCTTCCCAGACAACAAGATGCAAGTATAGTTTCATTCTTTGGGCTCCATCCAACTTGAAATACTTCCTCTCTGATTACACAATCAAATTCAGATTCAAGACCGATAATAACAAACATACGATGAATAACACAAACATATACTCATTTCCTTCTAAGCTAAATATAGGATGGATGAACAGAAAAGTGATGGTAAAACTGAAGCATACTTGTGACAGTCAAAAGTGTGCAGCGAAGTATCAATCTTCCGAAGATCAAATAATTTGACAGTCTTGTTGGTTGAACCAGTTGCAACAACCCATTCATTGAAAGGATTGAAAGCCAGGCAATTCACCTATAAATGTGACATAAGGAAACAAAGTGGAAAGTGTAAGAACATATTTCTTTATACAAACAACAGAAACAAAGGCAATTGGCTCTTCCAGAAGAATAATATAGGGAAAGCAAGGTGTGCCCAGTGATAACAGCCTCTGAATAGAAATCATGCACGAGTAGGAACTACTAGAGTGATATGATAAAATTGCTACCAGATGCCATCTTTCTTTTCTGGATACAGCAGTTGAGGTTTTCAAGTGAAACAGTTCGTGCAGCCGGATAAATAGATTGTAGTTTTCCTCCGATCACTACAGCATTCAAAATGAGATAATTTAGGATGTCCTCGGCTAATTTGTTTACAACCAACCTAGATTCTAGAACGATGAACGTGTTAACACCCCATATGTTATCGTTATACAAATATGCTACTCTGTTTTGTATCCTGAACCACCATTGGCTGCATCAGCTTCTGGGGTAAGAACCAATAAACAAATTAACAAGATATCTAACCATGATATTGTATTCTTAGAGTCACATAATGCAAATAGTATAGTATTAAACCAATAGTAAGTAGAGGCTTGAGGCTCCCCAGGAAACCTACCTCACCCTGGTTTGCCACCACAGACTGTACAGGCTTGGTCGGTGCAGGAGTACGCATATCACAAATTAGGAGATGATGATCATCACCAACTGAGCCGAATAAGTATTCATGCCTCAAATGCCAAGCAACATCTTCAACGACGCCATCATGAAACTAAACAGAACAGAACCAAAAAAATATCGTGTTAAGCCACTAACAGATGTGCTGGTCACATGAAAAATATCAGTTGAATAATCATACTCCCTCCGTCCGAAAATACTTGTCATCAAAATTGATAAAAAGGGATGTATCTAGAACTAATATACATCTAGATACATCCCCTTTTATTCATTTTGATGACAAGTATTTCCGGACGGAGGGAGTACAAGTGAAACTTCCATGTTTTTGCTATAGTATAACTAGGAAAGTTTTGGTCCAATGTACTTGAGACCATGTCAATTGACTGAAATACATATGGTGCTAAAGAGTTATTTTTTCATTGGCAGCTTGGTTGGGAAGAAAAAAAGATCCCCTTATTTCCCTAAAAGGCGAAGTTATCCGTGCACTACCAATAAATTTCCAATTGAGTATTGTTACTGTGTAGCACTGATTTTTTTATGGCCCTGCATTCTGCAAAGCAGAAGCTTACAAAGATAAACTTCAAAACAAAATCAGCACAGATACCAGATCAGCAATCTCACTTGTTCACATATTCAACACACTGAGCATTAAACAGTATTATTGTTATGATTTATGATGCTTAACTGACTATGGACCATGCCATGCGGTACCAACAGCTAGAGAACCAAAAGGAAGGAATTGACAGTCTTAGATTAATAAAACTGCCAGAGCTGCCATGTCTGAGTGTGAAATGCAGACTATAATTCTATTCTTCAGGATAACACAGCAAAACCTGCTGACATGGACGGTGCATCACCCAAAATTACCCATGAAAGCTGCTGTTAGACCTAATGTGAATGGTTTCAACTAGGAGGGTGTAAAAGAAGTGTCATAATTAGGATGCAGATAGACTTTTTCCTCATGTATACCATCTTCACAAATGACCATCAGGAATATATTATGTATATTATTTCTCCAAGGATGAATACCAGATATGACTAGCACACAAACACATTCAGAGAAACATGCTATCAGAATGGCATGTCATGAGGAAAGCTTTAACCAATGATACAAACAAAGCTATGCGTTAATGCACTCAAATGGAAAAACGATCATGAGCCATACCTTAAAAATCTGGTATGCGTCGAGAGTTTTATTTTTGGGGCATATATCGAGCCCGATTAACTTCTCCATCATGATTTATCTGTTGTTTGAAGTCAAACTACATAGAGTTTGACCTAATTTATCTAAAAAATAGCAGCATTTACAGTACAAAAATTATAAGTATGAACATCTCAATCACAAAAACATGCCTCTAGCCAATATTGAGCTCCGTGACCGAGCTAAGGTACATAATATAATTACAGGCATGTCATTAAACTGCTAGGTATTCAATGAGAAGAAGTTCATTTTTTTTTTTGCGGGAAGAGAACAAGTTAAAATTGACAGTATAACACAATAGATCAAAGCAATACCAAATCCTATATATATTCAACAAAGGTATAAAAAATAAAACAGAGAGTAGGCCAACTGTTATCCAGGTATGCCAACAGCAATGAGAGATTCATGGAAAACAAGAGAAAAAACATCCCAAGTTCTCTCAATGGCATACAAGCAATGAAAGAAAATCATAAATGATTCTCTTTTTTTTTTGCAGGGGAATCATAAATGATTCAACTCAACGTGAACAGAGATTTCTCAGATATGGCATCCAAGATCATAAAGAGCCAAGGTTCATCATCCTGCAGTAGCTGGTTACAATCACTGCAACAGTGGAGCCGCAGCAAGAGGTTTTCGCCAATGATAGACAACACTTGATAATCTTAAAAGGTTCGATACAAACTCAAACATACGTTATAAGTTTGCGCTTACTGATCTGGTCCACGACTTAATAGTCTCAAAAGACTTGATACAAACCTAAAAATAGCATTGCACTGACACACGAAAAAGATACCGACAGAATATTAAGACTCAGACTCAAACAAACAAGTGCAATGAGAGCTGATTGAACACAGACAGACTAGATTGATTTGCTCAGTTCCCTAGATCCTGTAGACTTCCACAACAGTGGTGTGATCATAGCAGTGCTCTGAACTTGGAGAATCGATCTCTAGGCATCAAGGTTCGGGTATCGCAGTGCCGTCTCCGCTGAATTAAAGATGACAATATGGAATGCACATGAGATTCAGACAACGAGAGAAGAAAGTAGAAAGAAGAAAAAAGGAGTAAACTTTCATGATCGCGCTCTCACCTGGTGAGCCGTGAGTGAGAAGAACGATGTGCAGTGGGTAGTTGTTCCTAGGAAGATCGACCACCAAGGGGACTAAGCGCCCGTAGCGGCCCGAGCGGATACACAGCATGAGTGTGAAGTACACGTTAAGACCCAGCCTGTTTTGTAGCTCCACCGTCAGATTGTCCAAGGACTGGGACATGGCTACCTCGAACATTTCCCACGCATCCTCGTCCACAGACCCATCAGCAGCGGCCTGCACGTAGAAGACTTGGCGCAAGGGGCCGACCTGGGAAAGCGGGTGGAGCGGATGCTGCGCCTGAATTTGTGACATGACATGCGTCTCAGTGTTCTGAACCAGATAAGAAAGGTTGGGGAACTCTACGAACTGTACTCACCTCAACTGGAAGAGGGATGTCCATTCGGACCGGCAGAGGAGGGATGGTCTCCGCCACCCAGAACGACATATTGCTTAAATCACCAGGAGCAGGGGCGTCGCTGACGCTGACGGCGGTGTTCCAGCGGCGGATCCTGCCGTTGGCACGGAGGTAGCCGCCGGTAGCGTTGCGGAGGATGACGGCAGCATCAGTGGACCCCTCGTCGGCGGCGATGGACTCCCACGCGATGGACTGGAGACCCCGGACCACGAAGTCCAGCTGCGTCGCGGCACGGCCAAGATGGCCGCGCGGCGCCTGTCCGGACACGCCCAGGTAGCGGCCGTAGGCGGCGGAGTGGAGGAGGACGTGATCCCCGGAGAGATGCACGCTCCACGCGGCGCGAGTGGACGGACACTCCCAGCCCGTCGGCGTCGGCGTGGAGGTACAGGTCACGGCCGACGTTGCGCAGCCAGACGTGGTTACCGTCGACGAAGGCCCCCATCGCAAAGGAACCAGCTTCCGAAGTGGTGAAAGGGTGGGTTTTTTTGGAGAGCAGAACAGAGAAGCCGCCTGATCTGTGCGGGCTGGCGCTGGTGTATTTCTAGTCGAGACGGGTCTCTGGTGGTCTCGGTCTCCCCGGTTTGGTTTGCTTTAACGTACACAGGCTATCCACTGTCAAAGTTGCCAGTCTTTTCAGAAAAAGAAACTGGGAATACGAATTTGGCCTGGTACCATTTTCCCGCAACAGAAACATTCAAAATTGACACACCGAGATAGTGGCGCTACCAGACACCAATCTTTGAAATTTTGAAATACTACTAGACAACTCTCTGAAAAAATCGTGCGTTCCAATTGATGTGCGACAATTGGATTATGCCCACAAAATAGCTGATGTTGGTTAGTAAAAAAATGACGCTAACCATTGAAACATCAAACATCTATGTCCAGAAGTTAGAGCATGTAATTTCTTTTTTAAAACCTAAACTTATACTTTTTTCTTCTAGAATACGCAAAAGCATGCATACCATATACACCATCCCTTACATAATACTTGTCGTGGTTTTAGTTCAAATTTGAACTAAAACCACGACAAATATTATGGAACGGAGGGAGTATTGAAGAAGAGAGGGTTAAAAAACTCATCCACATTGCAGTGTCAGGGCATCTTCAACGGCGTCCCCTAAAACGGACACACTATTTGTTCATGGACTGGTCCGGACTGCATCCCTATATGTTTGCCCAGTTTTGACACCAATTTTCATTTCAAATGCATACCAATATGGATCACATTAAAGTGCGGCGTTCATAGTGGCCGGTCACAACCAAAAAGAGGCGGATGTCCATAGTTTTTACATGCGTTTGATCACAAAAGATCCAGTCCGACAGTTCCGCGGCCAACATAGTGTGTACACGAGCGGCTACTACAGCGGTGGCACCCCGCATCCCTGGCCCCACCCGGCCCATGCACCCCGTCCCCCGCCACGCCCGCCCTTTTTGCTAGCACCTTCCTTTGCCTTCTTTTTGAGGCGGTTGGTTTGCCGTGTCGCCGAGTTGATCCTCTAGGCCTCCGCCTTCAGTGGATCCTCCACTTGCAGCGGCTCCAGCTGCTCGTGGATCGGGTCCATGCGGAGGCCGATACAAAAAGGGTGGGAATTGGGGTGGAGAGCGGCGGCGACCGAAGCTGAGAGGATGGAAAAAGTGGGGGTTTTGGCACAGAAACAGTGCAGACTGCTCCAAATGCGCGGGCTCCACCTCGGTTTTGGAGGGCCTGCGGTGTCGGAGTCCTATGTGGAGGAGGTTTGGACTACCGTAAAGTCCCTTGTTTGCTTCTGGTTTGCGGGAAAATAGACGTCCGAACCGGTCCACAGACCGATGGGGTACCGCGTTGGATGGCAAAGTGTGTCCGGACTGCTCGTTCCGGACGGTTGTGGGTAGTGGAGGGTCCACGATGGAGATACCCTTACGTCCAAACGTCTTAACCACCACTTCCATCACTACCCTTTCTTTTTTTACAGAAACACAGTAACAAACGCAAACCCTCACATACATGCATTCACAATCACCCATATTAACACAGACACACACAATCCCTAACCCTATGAGCACCTTCGAGAGACTGAACCGACAGATCATGAGATTGACAAAGTCGTCACAAATGCCTCGTAGTTGATGGGCACACCATACCGTTCAAAGAGCAAGGAAGAACCTGGAATAAATCCAGGAAATATGCAAGCGCCCATGGCAAGTCTACAACTTCCTAGGTGGGATAGTTCCACCACAAGGAATCCAACCATCTAACTTATGCTTAGTTCACTGCTACAATCATTACCTGGAGAAGTTAAGTTGTTTACTCATTGAAACCCCACCTAGCCATCACCCCAAAGAAGGGTTCCCTATCACCACATAGAAGGCATGATTGCTTCCAAGCGCGAGCCCCATAGCCGAACATGTGGAGCACACATCCCAACAAAGGCGCATCTCGATCAAACACTATCACATTCTTGTGCTTCCAAAGATCCTGCTGGCCTAGAAAGATAATCGAACATATGACATCAACCTAAAACCATAATGTTTATACATGATGGCAACCCACCTACGAGCAACCCATCACACTTTGTAGACATACAAATTATTGCAATCTCATGTATTACTACATTACCATCCCCTTGATATTAAGGAACAAAAAATTACATTACTCCACACAGTTCTTCCTTCAAATCCACTAAGGCTGAGCTATCCCATGAATCATATGATGAAATCATGTGCACCATGCCAAAGGGAACTGGGTTTCCCCCTTCACAGACCTCCGCCTCTCAGGGATTGGGCCTTGAAAGTCCGTAAGAGCATGAACTGAGGGACCCATATCTGGGCCACCTACTTACACACCTGGTACATCCATTTGCATCACTATTTCCTACTATAATTTATCCTATTTTAATTATATATTTTGCATTATGATTCAATTCTAATGCATTTTCTTTCTTAAAATGCAAGGTATACGCAGAGGGGGGAATTGCTGCACAGCTGAAATGTGGACCTAAGCTTGCAAATAGGGCTACTATTTCACCTATAGGGATTGTAAGGGATGTTGTGGTTCTATGTGGTAAGATTAAGTATCCTACTAATTTCTTAGTACTTGGAACTCTTCAAGAAAACTTTTTTCCTTTATATGTCTCCAACTTATCTATAATTTTTTATTGTTTCATGCTATTATCATACTACTTTTACATACTTTTGGTATCATTTTATATTAGAGAAAAGTATGTTTTTGGTCCCTCAAATTCCCAAAAAGTATAGACTTGGTCCCTCAAGATTTTTTGTAGACATTTGGCCCTTCAAGTCTCAAAACCGGATAAGTTTGGTCCAAAACCAGATTTTGACCACATTGATCGGATTTCAATGGGTTTGACCATGTTGACCAGGTTTGACCAATGAACAACAAATTCAAAAAATAGCAAAAAATTCAAAAAAAAATCTGATTTGGCATCCAATATGCTCAAGTGCTCAAGGTGCGTGCAAATTTTCATAGTGTTTGGACACTCGAGGAGCTTATGGCAAAAAAGTACAAATCTACTCTAGGTGAACTGTAAATTTGAAAAAAATAGCAAACAAAATTAAAAATATGAATTTTTGTGGCAACTAAGATGCTTGGGTGCTCTGGTGCTTGTAAAGTTTTGTGGTCAAACAACATCCGAGGAGCTCTAGCAATTTTTTTTGGCTTTTTATGAGCCAAAATTAGTTTTTTATGCCACGAGCTCCTCGAATGTCAAAACACCACAGAAATTTCATGCACCTAGCGCACCCAAAAATCTTGCTTGCCACAAAATTTCAGTTTTTTTGGATTTACTGTTCACCTAGAGTAGATTTGTATTTTTTTACCATGAGCTCCTCGAGTGACCAAACACAAGGAAAATTTGCACGCACCTTGAACATATTGGATGCCAAAAAATCATATTTTTTGAATTTGTTTACTATTTTTTTGAATTTACTGTTTATTGGTCAAACCCGTTCAACATGGTCAAAATCTGCTTTTGGATGAAACTTATCCGGTTTTGGGACTTGAAGGACCAAATGTCTACCAAAAAATCTAGAGGGACCAAGTCTATACTTTTGGGGAACTTGAGGGACCAAAAACACACTTTTCTCTTTATATTATTTTTATTTGTACTAACCTATTAACCCAGTGCCAAAGGCCAGTTCCTGTTTTATATTGTTTATGAGTTTTTAGGTGAAAAAATCACGGAGCCAGAATGGCTTGGAATTTTTTTGTGAATTTTTATGGGAATAATCAGAATTTGGGGAGAAGAAATAAACATAAGGTGGTGCACGATGGAGGGACACAGCCACACGACGCGCCCTGGCCCCTGGGTGCGCCGAGGGGCATGTGTCCCCTCCTTAAGTCGGTTGGTGCTCTACTTTGGCCAAAAGAAGGGGCTGTGATAAACAACGGTAGTGTATCCACTGTACTAGTAATAATTATTTTTCTGGGTAGCTGTAGAGTGTCTCCACTGTATTAGTAGTAAGTGTTTCTCTGGGCCCAAGACAAAACAACCCATCCACCCTAGTAAATAATAAAATCAATTCAAAAGCCCATATATTTACTTAATGAGAGGCGCTACCCAGCACACCGCCCCCCCATAAAACATGGGTGCTCTTCTTCCTCCTCACTCCCACCCACCTCACGTCGGCTCGCTCCACTCGTACCCCCAAATTCCTCACCTCACTCCTACAGAAAACCCCAGCTCCCTTTCTTCCTCACTACTACAGAAAACCCCCGGCTCCCCTTCTTCTTCACTCACACTATAATTAGGCTCATCATTCGTTACTCTGCTCAAATCCGTGAGCTCGACGCGATGCCCTCGAGGAAAATGGAGTCGGCTGACCCCAGCTCCAAGAAGATGAGGCTCCCGCCAGCGGCGACGCCTGTTGTAGATCCCGCACCCGGCAACACGGGTAGAAGCGGCGAGCCCGCCCCCACCGGATCCTAGGAACCCGTAGAATCTTGGGTGGACCGCATCAGCGATCTCCCGGACGCCATCCTTGGAGAGATCATCTCGCTTCTCCCCACCAAGGATTGCTGCCGCACCCAAGTCCTCTCAATTCGGTGGTGCCCTTTATGGCGCGCCGCGCCCCTTAATCTCGACTGTCGTCAGCTATCTGTCTTTAATGATTTTGAACTCCCCAGAGCCATCATCTCCTCCCACCAGGGCTCTGTTCAAAGCCTCTGCATCCCGTCATGCTACCTGAGCAAGCATACCATGCCCTGCATGGTAGACGCCTGGCTGAAAGCCCCTGAATTCACAGAACTACAGCTGCTTGAGTTCTACTATTCCCCAGGAAATCACCTACCAGATACCGAACGCCATGTACTTGTGCCCTCAGCACCGATGTCCATCTCATGGTTTTCCTCCTCTCTCCACACCGCCACCTTTGCGCTGTGCTACCTACCAGACAATCTGGTACTAAACCTTCTACTCCCATTTCTCAAAAAACCTTCACTTGTGCGGGTTCGTATATCGGAGGCCTCATTGCACAGCATCATCCACTCCAGTTGACCTGTCCTGGAGTGCTTGGTGCTTGTTTTCACAGTTAGACTCGGTTGTCTCCAAATAAAGTTGCCTAACCTTGTAAGAATTGGAATTTCTTTTGACGGAAGGCAGCTCATCATCCAAGATGCCCCTTCACTTCAAAGGTTGATCCTTGATTCTAGTTATTCACCGTCGCAAATAACTGTCGTCTCTGTGCCTAAACTGGAGACATTGGGTGTAAAACATGATCTCTGTGCTCATTTCAAGATGGTGTTTGGCTCCATAGTTATTCAGGTACTGTATATTATCATCTACACTTGTACCATAAGCTGCATTTTAAATGTCTGGGCATAAGTTTTATATCATCTTGGAGTACACATTTTGTACTAATATTATGTTCTATGCTCAGTGAAGAGTTTCTCCATGGATAGCTTATCAATGGTGCTCGATTCTGTTAAGAGCTTGTATATCCAAATGAATAGTTTTGATCTGAACAAGATTATTGGCTTGCTGCAATGCTTTCCATGTCTGGAGAAGTTGTATATAAAGGTGATAATTTCATGCACATTGGAAGCCCGCAAATAGTGTACTAGAATTAACCATTTTGCTGTTGCTCTTTCGACACTCCTTTTTTAGACCTTAACTATTTTCAATCTTCATGTCTATTTAGGCAACAGGACGGGGTAAGAAAGTTATAACCAATCGGTGGATTCATAAGCACCAGGATTTTCTCACTTCTCATGACATTCAATTTGAAGACAATAATGCTAGAACGATATGTAGCCAACCATGCAAACACTAGATTTGTCACATTCTTCCTGCTGAATGCGAGGTTACTATTGTCCATCAGGCTTAAGTTCATCAGCTGCATGGTTTTGACAGATGGGTATGTCGAAGAGCAGAAAAGGGAGTTTCAGGTGGAGAAAAGAGCTTCTGAACGTGTCGGGCTTCTATTTACAACATCTTGTGGTCATAATCCATTACGATCCAGGATGTTCATTCTATGGACCTGACTGACCCATTTGACTGTGACTGCTGAAAACAGTGCTGGAGTTAGATGTTGTTGCCCTTTTCAATCTGGGTTTTGTCTAAACCTGATGAACAATTAACCCTCGTGCTTTTGTACAGTTTGTTAGCTGGAGTTAGATGTTGTTGCCCTTTTCAACTCGGCTATGACTGTCATATTTTCTTTGAAACAAGGCAAATGGCTAATTAAGAGTGAAATATTGTAACAAATCCCAACCAAGGGAAATAACATCACTCTCGCGGGCTACTTGGGCTCACTGTGCATTACAGAACCCAAGTGATTAGCCCCCACCAGCACCCACAAACTTATTTTGAACTAGCACACCAAATGGGCTGTAAATTTTCATAAGAAAGGCTGCATGACCATGACAGATTTGGATTCTGACATTTGGGACCCACGAGGAAAAATCCTATCCAAGGTGGTGTCGACTTACTAGCTACTCAACAACGATTCTGCCTACCCGTCGTTGGATTGACATCCAACATTTGTTGTGTATCTTCTATCTCTTGTCTTCTTCCTCCAGCCGCCCAAACCAAACCACCCCGTCGGTTCCGCCTGCTCCCGCCTCCCATGGCTGGCCGCGCCTCCGCCGCCCTACCGTACCCTCCAACGTTGGCCAGTTCCTCCCTCTATCCCGCCACACGTCCTGTTATTCTCCGGCGACGTCAGCCCCAACACGCACCCGCACCCGAACCAGTCAACCCTCGTACTCCCCTCCGCCTGCGATTGGACCGGCGCATCTTCCATGCCTCCTGTTCGTTCCGTCCGAGGCCTCGCCATCATCCTCCGCCTTGGTCCGCTCGCCGTGTGTGGTGCGCCGCCCTCTTGCGTTGTCAATGTCATCAACAACCAAGAGGAACAAGGAGATGACTGTACGTGGAGAGGATGACAGTAGGGACCCACCAGGGTCATGGCAGTACGCAAGCAAGTGCCTCGTTATTACAAGCACAAAAAATGGTTCGTCCTAATGGTTGGACATCTGAGGCCCACACCATTGTCAACGTAGTCAATAAATGAGAGAATTACACAATGAGCGGCTGACACCAGGGACCCAGCAGGTCGCGCAGTTGTTATTTACTTTTTTTAGGAACAAGCAGTTGTTATTTATACTAGTTTTTAGAGACGGATCAAGGTAACAACGGGGCTGTGCGGGGGCCGTGGCCCGTCTAGCCAGGGTTTTATTTATGTTTACCACATCATGAGCCCAGTTGTGTTTTTTCTTGCTAAAAATGGCTAGCCCAGTTCAACTTTTTTAAAGAAATACCCAATCGAGGCCTCCTTGCTTTGCCAGCCCTGCTGGCCTGCAAATCTTTCAAGACGAGGAGAGTTTCATTCGGCTTGCCCAGAAAATGGGCTATCAGTAATGAGAAATGAGCTGTACATTTTTAAAACACATCAAACCGGGAATTAGTTTCATTTTTTTCATTTCAAGATTTTAAATTCCATTGATTTTTATACGTGGTCAATTATTTGGATTTTATATTTATATAAATTTATTCTTCAAATTAGTTTGAATGTGATTCGAAATTTCGGGATTAAAAACAGTTGACCGCACCGAAATATGCAAAATTTCGTATATTTTTTAACCGTGGCCACAATATGGGTTGTAATGCTAACAAAAATAAGATGGGTTCCAAAAAATCCATAAGAATTAGCAAATAGTTTGTAAATTATTAGAAATAATGGCAGATAGGTTGTATGTTGTTTTCCACACATTTGAGGCTGACTTGTGCGCCTACTATAGGTTGACGCGTACACTTTCCTAAAAAAAGGTTGACACACACGCAACGCCGTGTCAACTTAGTCAACACACAAGAGCAGTGACTGTTGGATGTCCATCCAACGGCCGTCGTGCTTCTTCAATCTCTGCTATTCCTGCTCCAGCTGCTCAAACAAGCGTCGGCGGGACTGCCTGCTCCCTCCTCCCGCGGCCGGCTGTTCTAACGCGCAGGCCTCACCGACCCACCGTACTCCCATAGCTGGCCTAGCCACCCCTCTACTCACCCACACCTGCTGTTATTCTCTGGCAACGGCATACGAACTAGTAGACCCTCGTACTCCCCTCCGCGTGCGAAACAACTGCTGAGTCTTCCCTGGCTCTGCGTCGTTCCCTTCCTAGGCCTCGCTGTCGTCCACCTCCCTGGTGCCCTCGTCACGGCGTGGTCAACGTGGTCAACAAATGACATCCATCAGAAGTGGACTGTATGTGGAGAGGCTGACAGCTCGGTCCATGGCCGCACGCAAGGAAATGCCTCCTTATTACGCGCAAAATAATGATTCCTCTACCTGAGAGCTGGGACCCACCAGAAGGGCCTCTGTATTTCGTGAAAAAAACATCCCCCTTGCTGAAAGCTCGGACCCACCAACTGTATCTTCGCACGCAAGGAAGTGCCTCATTATTACGCACAAAAAAATGAATACTCCCCCTGATAGCTGGGACCCACCATAGTGAGAGGCTGACTTGTGGGCCTACTAAGTTGAGGCGGACGGAGGACTTTGTCAACTTAGTCAATATGAACGATTCTAGCTCCAGTGACCGTACAATGTCCATCCAACGGCCGTAGTGCTTCTTCAACCTCTGGTCTTCTTGCTCCGGCCGCCCAAACCAGCGCCGGTCGTGCCGCCTGCTCCTGCCTCCGGTGGCCGGCTCTGCTGCCGCGCAGGTCTCACCGCCCCGCCCTACTCCAACCTCTGGCCAGGCCATCCCTCTACTCACCCACAACCCTTGTTATTCTGCGGCGACGACAGCCTCACACCGCAGCCGAACCAGTCAACCCTCGTACTCCTGTCTGTGTGGGCATCCACTGCCGCATCTTCCCTGGCTCCGCGTCGTCCCCTTCCTAGGCCTCGCCGTCGTCCACCGCCTTGGTTCTCTCGGCGCGGCGTGGTCAATGTGGTCAAGGAACGACTTCCATTGGAAGAGTACTGTACGTGGAGAGGCTGACATCTGGGTCCACGTTCGCAACAAGGAAGTGCAACCTTATTACGCATACAAAATTATTCCTCCACCTAACAGCAGGGACCCACCGGAAGGGCCTCTGTATTTCACGAAAAAACGTTCCCCCCCGCTCATAGCTTAGACCCACCAGCTGTATCTTCGCACGCAAGGAAGTGCCTCCTTATTACGCACAAAAAATAAAGATTCCCCCTGCTAGTTGGGACCCACCATAGTGGGAGGCTGACTTGTGGGCTTACTAAGTTGACGTGGATGGAGGGCTTTGTCAGTTTAGTCAATATGAATGATTCTAGCTCCAGTGACCGTACGATGTCCATCCAACGGCCGTAGTGCTTCTTCAACCTCTGGTCTTCTTGTTCTAGCCTCCCAAACAAGCGCCGGTCGTGCTGCCTGCTCCTGCCTCCGGTGGCCGGCTCTGCTGCCGCGCAGGCCTGACCGCCCCACCCTAGTCCAACCTCTGGCCATGCCATCCCTCTACTCACCCACAACCCCTGTTATTCTACGACGATAGTAGCCTCACACCGCACCCGAACCCGTCAACCCTCGTACTCCTCTCCGCGTGGGCATCCACTGCCGCATCGTCCCCGGCTCCGCGCCGTCCCGTTCCTAGGCCTCGCCGTTCTCCACCGCCTTGGTCCTCTTTGCGCGGCGTGGTCAATGTGGTCAAGGAACGACTTCCATCGGAAGAGTACTGTACGTGGAGAGGCTGACAGCTGGGTCCACGGCCGCAGCAATGAAGTGCAACCTTATTACGCGTAAAATAATTATTCCTTCACCTGACAGCGGGGACCCACCGGACGGGCCACCGTATTTCGCAAAAAAAAAACGTTTCTCCCTGACTGCTGGGACCCACCAGCTACATCTTCGCATGCAAGAAAGTGCGGCCATATTACGGGAGAAAAAAAATGATTCTCCCCCCGACAGCTGGGACCCACCAGCAATAACTTCGCACGCAAGGAAGTGCCTTCTTTTCCTCCCTGACTGTCGGGACCCACCTGGTCGAAGCGTACGTAGTGTTGTCATTCTGGTCGCGAATGTGTATGTACATACTAGTCGATCGGTCTGTCTGCATGTTGCAGCGATGAACCGTGGCCGAGTAAGGAAGGGCACGTGTCGTAGTAGAGGCGCGGATAGCATGTCATGCAGTCCCATCAATATCGTGTACACGTACATACAGCCAGGGTGCAAGAAAGTAAATACGGCCATGTACGTACATATGCGGGGTCTCGAATGCCTACTCGCGCATACGTACGGCCAGGGCTCGCGTACATGGAGAGGCAATGGAGAGTAGTGACGGCGTCCTGTTCATCGGCAGCCAACAGGCTGGGTCGGAACGGAGAAACTGCGTCATCGTGGTCATCGGGAGGCAACAGAATGCGTCGTGTTCATCGGGAGCCAACCGGCTTGGACGGAACAACCAAAACGAGGCTTGGCGTACCGCAGAACGGAGGAAACGGCCTTCTGTTCGACCGCCTACGGTCAAAACGGGTTCCTATTCACCAAGAGGGGTCTGGCGTACCGCAAAGCAAAGGAAACAGACTTCTCTTCGACCTCTTACGGTCGAAACGGGGTCCTATTGATCAGGAGGGGTGTGGCGTACCACAAAACGGAGGAAGCAGACTTCTCTTCGACCTCCTACGATCGAAACGGGGGTCCTGTTCATCGGGAGGGGTGTGGCGTGCAAAATGGGACTCCACGGGCTACTGTTCATCCACCGTCGACCTCCTCCAGCCTCCACCTGCGACTGTTCATTCATGGCGTCTCCCTCCTGCCTCCACCAGCTACTGTTCATCCACGGGATCCTGTTCATCCAGCCTCCACCGACTACTGTTCAACCACCCCTCCATGGGGCTACTATTCATCCAGCCCTCCATCGGCTGCTGTTCAACCAGGCCTCCACGGGGTCCTGTTCATCCACCCCCAACTGGCTCGATTGGGGTCCTGTTCATCCAGCGGTAACGGCCACTACCCCAACGGGGTCCTGTTCATCCAACCCCCAACACCGCTCACTGTTTATCAAGAGGCAGCAGGTTCGATCAGCTTCAGTTAGCAGCAGTAGCGAAGGAATCGCTCGATCGGGTTCAGTTAACAGCTAGGGATCGATCGATCGCTCGGGTTCAGTAACGCGTAGCCAGTGCAATCGCTCGGGTTTAGTTAGAGCCCAATGCCTCGCACCCACATGCGTACGTGTATTATAGAAACGCGCAATCCCTCCGTGCATCGCTCGGCCTCGACCACCCATCGTAACCGGGAACTCCACGATATTTTCCTCGCCCTCGCTTCTACCACGGTTTTTTCTGTCATGGACGGCCCAAAGAATGTCATGCAGCTGCGTCTCCGACCTGCCCAGGAAAAAAGCCCATTTTCTGTCATGATTTTTTTCATAGAAGTAGGATCCCACCACATCTATGATGATACCAGGTTTTGTCACAATTATCGTCATAGAAGTGTCATAAGCATGACCAAAAAAATTCGTTCGGCCCAAAATACGGATGTTCTTTTTTTGTAGTGCAAGTACAAGAAAGAAAGCAGGTTATGAAAAAAGATGAATGAGCAAGTCTAGATATACTTGCTAGAGGCACTGGATTAGTTAAGCAGAAGAGAGCTAGCCCGGTCGAATTGCATTTTTCCTTGGGGTCCCCAACAATTTCTTGGTGGCTTTATTGATTTCATCTACACACAAGTCGGCTGAGCTGAAGCGTTGAACATCAGCCGGCTCACCAGTGTAGTTATACATCAATCTACCCCTCAGGCTAAGGGGCTGAATCCGCCAACTTATCTAGCACCGGGTCAGATCGATCCCGGTGAGGCCGTGATCCGTCAAAGCTCTCAACTTAGAATAGAAAGGTTTCATCTTCTTCCTTTCTTCTTCTGACGTCCAACCCAGAAAGGCGGCTGTAGCATTGAGGCTTTCCCATCTATAACTAGGTAGGGGTTTTTGCTATCATGGAGTAGTATTTCTACAATAAAACCAAGTCCTATGCCATCCTTTGGGATAACTCCCCAACTTGGCCTCAGGAAAAACTCTATTTTTCCTCCTCTGGATGGAGACTCCTCTGAGTTCTATGTTGGGTCCGTTCTTGAACTCAGTTTTGTGGTTAATATAGATGAACTCCTATAAGAGACTAATAGTTGGCTCCATCTAGAGGTATACTTCACAAAAGACCTGGAACTGGCATAAATTTGTGATTGAGTTGGGACCGAGATCCTGAGATCTTAGGTTGAAGAAGCTGAGCATGTCTCAGAAAAATTTCAACCCAGGCGGTCAGAAACCCCTTTGCAAATGATCTGCAAATATGATAACCTCTCCCTGTTGAGGTTGGAGTTGAGTTTCTTCTTTAGGCACACGCCGACCTATTTTTTCATGAGCCAGCAAAAGACCTTGGCTCACGAGGTCATCCATCATGAGGGTTGACACCTGGGATTTAGCCCAATCAACGGCCTTGTTTCTCTTATTGGGAGCCATGAAAATTTCAATAAAGTTTGGCTGCAAGGTGAAGGTTACAATAGTAAGCCGGTATACTACAAGGTAAGCTGGCATATTTATTAAAAACACCCGGGTTATGAGATGGATAAGCTGGAATACAATGAGGCGGATATAGTTGTCCGGGTTATGACCATCAGACTTAAATAAACCATGGGAAGCTTCCTGAGGCATTTATGAGCTAGCAAATTTGTGAGCCGGCATTCAGTGGTTTTGTGGAATTCTACCAAGTGTTGAGCTTGCTTTAAATAGGAATCTTACAAAGTGACGACAGCTACAGATCTAGAAAATTTCTAAAAAAGAAAGGAAAAGCCCTAGTCACATCGGAGCTAGTAAGAAATGAAGAAGTAGTAAGGACTATCATACATAGCAAAGGGGATCTAGTAAGTGATGAATTACATTGCAATACTGGTTAAACGGCCGTACAGAAATCAATCTATGGATTCGTTTTGGGATGAACTCCGAAGAACTCTGACGAACTACAATGGCATGGATGAAGAACAAGGCACTCATAGATCTATGAAGAGGAGGTTAAAGATACAGATGGTCGACGGAGTGGCTGATGTTTTCCTGATGAGGTCCGGCGAAGTTTGAAGCGGCGAGGAGGTCGCTGTTGATGTGGCCGGAGAACTCGAGGAGGCGCAGCAGAGCTTCGGTCGCAAAGAGCAGAGAGCGCGAGGAAGAAGACGAGACTGGAGGCAGAGATGGTAAAAAATGAACCTCTGGGCCCCACGTGCGTATTTATAAGGTGGTAAGAATGTGGAATGGGAGGTGCGAAGACCTAGGTGGCACATCAAATTTTGGATGGAAAGGCACCTTGATTTTCGGGCCTGTCAGATCCACTCAAAGATTCAATGTGATGTCACACCCAAAATCCAGGAATTTAGGAAGGTGATGTAACATTATGAAAAGGGAGCAAGAAAAGATAAGTGTGAAAATATCACAAGTCGGCAATATGCAATGACCTGGCTAGGAAAGGAGTTGAAAGGATAAAGATGATTTCTGGTTCACTAAAAGATGACCCAGAGTTAATTTTGAGACTTTTTCCTTCTCTTCTTTTTCTCTTTCACAATGAAATTTAACATGGACAAATCCAAGCTAAACTGGGGGCTAATGTTGGGGATATACCCCACGGTATGACCCGGCCAGAGATATGACCCGACTGTCATTTGGCGGCTTCTAGACGACCCGGCCGTTTGGGCCGTGATGAGCCACAAGATCCAAGGCCCAGGGGCGGCTTGGGGTGAGGGCCGACTCACAGCCTGGTATCCTGCGGGTTGACTTGAGAAGGAAGTCATAAGGAATCTCCCTTGCTTGATAAGTAAGATAAGTAGGAAATAGACTAAGACATGGGTCATAGTATGACCCAGAATTTGTTGTGACCCCATGGCCTCGACCTGTATAAAAAGGGGATGCCCTAAGGCAGAAAGACTAAGTTACAATCAATTGAGAGCTAGGTTAGCGAATCTGCATCCTTGTAATCAATAACACCGGCAATACAACCAAAGCAGGACGTAGGCTTTTACCTCGGTCATGAGGGGCCGAACCTGGGTAAACTCGCGTCCTTCTTTTCCCGATCAACCCCTCTCAAGCGACCTCCTAATTGCGATGGCTTCCAGACTTAGTCCTTTTTCGAGGACATCTGCCATGACAAAACCACGACAGAAAGTATGTTAGCTCATGCCTATCCCTCGTATAAAATTGCAATAATGATTACCGATCTAGTTATCGATTGCCTAGACAAATCCTTCTCTTGTGTTACAAAAGCTTTCTACTAAACAACTAACTTTTATTATCTTGCAAATTATTCATAGTTTTATTCTTGCTGAGTACATCTATTTTTATTCTTGCAAAGTTATCCTTACATACTTTCATTCACACTCTCACCTTTTGCAATAAGTATGTGAGTTCTTTATGACTAATGTGAGTCCATGGGTTATACACACTCTCACCTTTCCGCAATTTGCTATCCTCTTCGGCACCGTGCATTGCCCTTTCTCACCTCGAGAGTTGGTGCAAACTTAGCCGGTGCACCCAAATCCCTTGATATTATACACTCTATCTGATGGAAATATGCCCTAGAGGCAATAATAAAATGGTTATTATTATATTTCCTTAATCATGATAAAGGTTTATTATTCATGCTAGAATTGTATTGACCGGAAACTTAAGTACATGTGTGGATACATAAACAAATATCGTGCCCCTAGTGAGCCTCTACTAGACTAGCTCGTTGATCAAAAGATGGTTAAGGTTTCCTAACGATAGACATGAGTTGTTACTTGATAACGGGATCACATCATTAGGAGAATGATGTGATGGACAAGACCCATCCATTAGCTTAGCATATTGATCTGTCGGCGTTCTGGGAACGGGGGTCCCAAGACTTGCCTGCCTGCGGCCTGCAGCATGGCTCAACCAGTAGCCCAGTACGGCCCGTCTTCATCAACCAACACTAAAGATCCTCGCGAGGAGCCAAGCCTCGCAGGGCGGATGACGCAAGGCCTCCTCAGGAGTGACCTCACCAGGCAGGCTCGCGAGGAGGCGGAGAGGTCAAGGCAAGGGGTACCTCGCGAGGTGCCCATGACACAAGCCATGACGATCAACACCAGGCGGGTGCCAGCCCGCGCAGTGTCCTCGTTTCCTCTTTGGTGCAAAGGGGCAAGCGTAGGCGCGGAGTACCAAGGCATCGGGCAAAGGTTTCTTTATCGGTGCAACGAGACCAGGACCAGCAGAGCGGCAGGACGGAGGTCACCGTGGAGCCCAAGACAGCGTCACCACCAGTGCCTTTGGCAGGCGAAGACCACCTTTAGTCAGGATAGCTTGTACTAGCTGTCCCCTTTCAAATTGGCCGTTGTTGGATCCCTTCCCGCTCAATATTTGGGAAGAGGACCAGGGCCTCTATAAATAGGGCTAGCCACCACCATAGAGGGAATGAATCGATTCCTCCTCCAGCACACCACCAAACACAAGAACACCTCTCCTCGCGAGGCTGTTCTTCCCTTGTACTGTTCATCATCAGCCCAAGAGGCAATCCACCACACCACACACAGGAGTAGGGTATTACACCACAACGGTGGCCTGAACCTGTATAAATCTTGTGTCTCTTGTGTTGTTCATCGATCTAGCTTAGAATCGCGGCTAGGCTGAGGGCATGTGTCGTCAGGGAGAGATCTTCGTGCGCACCCCAGTGTTCGAACCTTAAGGGTTTTGCCGGAACCCGATATCCGACATTTGGCGTGCCAGGTAGGGGTGCGCCGGAGCTCTTCCTTCCGTCGACCCGCTCTCCACCAACACCGCGCTTCGCCCTCATGGCAGGCATCGCGCCTCCGGTTCCGGCGGCCAGCGCCAGCGCCGGGGCCAGGGGGCTCCGAGCCTTGGCCCGCGCCCTGTGGCAGGTGCAGTGGCCGCACAAGTTTAAGCCAAAGACGCCGCCGCGCTACAACGGCGCGGTGGACCCGCTGGCTTTCCTGATGGCATACGAGGAGGCCGTCCTCAAGGCTGGAGGCGACGACAAGGTCATGGCCAACTGGTTTCCCATGGCCCTCACTAGCGTCCCACGCGTTTGGTTGCTCAACCTGCCGGCATCTTCTGTGGCTTCCTGGGAGGAGCTACGCGACCTCTTCCTCACCCACTACGCGGCGCTGGCTCCCCCGGTCGTCGCAGCTCTCCTGGGCGGCTCGCAGGCGCCACCCTCAGACCGCCACGCCAAGCCGTTCTTCCGCCGGATCGGCGCCGCCCTCACGTGGCAAGGAGCTCCCTCGGGTTGGACGACACCCAAGGCCGACCTGACCTTCAACTCTGACGATCACCCCGTCAACACCGCCTGCTCGGGCGCGCTCCCGATCCTCTGCACGCCCACCATCTGCCAGGTGGCCGTCACCAAAACCCTCATCGACGGCGGCGCCGGCCTCAACGTGCTCTCGATGGAGGCCTTTGGCCTCCTCCATGTACCGCTAGAATGGCTCCGACCCAGCAAGCCCTTCTCGGGCATCGGAGGCGGTTCCTCCAGCTCCCTGGGGCAGATCCGCCTTCCTGTGACCTTCGGCACCCACGACAACTACTGCACGGAGCTGATCGACTTCGACATCGCCCACATCGGCCTCCCATACAACGCCATCCTCGGATACCCTGCCTTGGCTCAGTTCATTGCAGCGACCCATCCGGCCTACAACCTCATGAAGATGCCCGGGAGCAGCGGCGTCCTCACCATAGCTGGGGATACCAAGGATGCTCTGCTGGCGCTCAAGCTCGCCCTCAAGACCGCCGCGGCAGCGCAGCCTGCCGGCACGGGCACCTCCAAGGCCAAGGGGGCTGCACGGACCAAGAAGAAGCAGCTGTTCACTCAGGACACGGCGGAGACCAATCAGGTGCCAGTCGAGGAGGACGGGTCCTCAGGAGCCACCTTCACTATAGGTGCCAACCTCGACCCCGACCAAGAGGAGGCGCTGGTGAAGTTCTTGCGCTCGAACAAGGAGGTGTTTGTGTGGGAACCCAAGCAGCTAGCGGGGGTCCCAAGGGAGGTGATTGAACATCACCTGAATGTGTGCCCCAATGTACGCCCCGTGAAGCAGAAAGCAAGGTGGCAGTCCACCGAGAAGCAGGCCTTCATTGTCCAAGAAACCCGTAAGCTAGAGGCAGCAGGTGTTATTCGCGAGGTTCGCTACCCCGAATGGCTGGCAAACCCTGTTGTCGTGCCAAAAAAGGGAGGAAAGGAGCGCATGTGCGTCGACTTCACCAACCTCAACAAGGCCTGCCCTCAAGATCCGTTCCCGCTCCCCCCGCATTGACCAAATTGTCGACTCCACCGCCGAGTGCGACCTGCTGTGTTTCCTGGATGTGCTTTCAGGTTATCACCAAATCAAGATGGCGGTGGAAGACGTGGAGAAGACAGCCTTCCTAACCCCGTGTGGGGTGTACTGCTACACCTGCATGCCGTTCGGGTTGCGCAACGCGGGCGCGACCTTCCAGCGGCTGATGCACATCGCCTTGGGCCGGCAACTCGGGAGAAACGCCGAGGCTTACGTCGACGACATTGTGGTGAAGTCTCGGGAGGCGAAGACCTTGATCCAGGATCTGGAGGAGACCTTCGCGAGCCTCGCCAGGTGGACCTGTGACTCAACCCGGAGAAATGCGTGTTTGGCGTTCCTTCCGGCAAGCTACTGGGCTTCCTCATGTCCCACAGGGGAATCGAGGCCAACCCGGAGAAGGTCAAGGCAATCGAAGACATGAGTCCCCCGCAAACCCTCAGAGAATTGCAGAAGCTCGCCGGACGCGTAACTGTGTTGGGGCGCTTCATCTCCAAGCTGGGGGAGCGCACCCTGCTGTTTTTCAAGCTGATGAAGAAGAAAGGCCCGTTTGAGTGGACACAGGAGGCCGGCCCAAGCGTTTCAAGACCTCAAGAAATATCTGACCAGCCCTCCTGTGATGGTGGCACCGCGCCCTCTCGAGTCCCTGGTGCTCTACCTTGCCGCCACTCCCTACTCCGCGAGCGCATCCCTGGTGGCGGTTCGGGAGGAGCGCCAGACCAAGGCTGCGTCACGCCCAGCCGCGGCCTCAGCCATGGCAGCACAAGACCAAGAAGGCCTCGTGAGGACCACAGCCTCGACAGCTGGAGACCAGCCTTAGCAGGAAGACGCCCCCAGGGCTGAAGAAGCCGCACCAAGCAACCGGCGCTGGGGGCTCCATCGTCTCAGGAGGCGCCTCAACCTCCGGAGGACACAGGCTCCATCAGCACACCCACCCTCATCGAGCATCCGGTGTACTTCGTCAGCACGGTGTTGCGGGATGCGAGGGCATGATACCCCATGCCTCAGAAGCTCTTGCTCGCGCTATTGGTGGCCTCGTGTAAGCTGCGACACTACTTTCAAGGTCACCCCATCAAGGTCGTCTCGGCCTACCCATTGGAAAGGGTACTCAGGAGCCCCAACTCTGCTGGAAGGGTCGCCGAATGGAACATCGAGCTGCAAGCATTTCAGTTGGAGTTCAGCACAACCAGGGTTGTCAAGGGAGCCACACCTGCAGATTTTGTGGCGGAACGGACAGAGGCGCCAGGGCTCGAGGCAGGCGAGGATCGGTCTCTCTCCCCAGGAAGTGAGGCACCAGATGGCTGGGTCATGTACTTCGATGGAGCATTCTCGCGGCAGGGCGCGAGGGCTGGTGCAGTGCTTATATCCCCCACTCAGGACAAGCTCTATTACGCCGTGCAGCTCTGTTTCTAGAAGGGCGAGAAGGTCTCCAACAACATAGCAGAATATGAGGGCCTCACAGCAGGCTTGAAAGCTGCAGCAACACTGGGAGTGAAGCGCCTCATCATCAAGGGCGATTCACAGCTCCTCGTCAACTTCTCCAACAAGGTGTACGAGCCGAAGGACGAGCACATGGAAGCGTATCTTGCGGAAGTGCGCAGGATGGAAAAGCAGTTTTCGGGGCTGGAGTTGCAACATGTGCCCCACGACACCAACCAAGAGGCTGATGACATCGCCAGAAGGGCGTCCAGGCGGCTGCCTCAGGAGCCTGGCTGTCGAGGAACGGCTCTTCAAGCCATCGACGGCACCATCACTTTCAAGCACAGCGTAGCCTCGGGAAGAACTCCCCCAGCCACCTGCCACAGGAGCCCCGGCCCGCGGCCCGACCTCGGGAGCACATCTGCTCTTGGCGATGGAGCCTCAGGAGGGATGCTGGACCACGAAATTCAAGGACTACCTAATGCAAGGGATACTGCCAGAGAAAGAGGAGGACGCGGAACGCGTGGCCCGACAGGCCACGGCTTACTGCATCGAAGACGGTGAGTTATACCGAAAGCAGCCAAGTGACGTTTCCCTACGTTGCATCTCCAGGGAGTAGGGAAAGGAGCTGCTGGCCGACATCCACGGTGGAGATTGCAGACACCACTCATCATCACGGACCCTCGTCGGCAAGGCGTTTCGTAGTGGGTTCTACTGGCCTACGACGCTCAACGACGCGACCGAGCTGGTGAAGTCCTGCGAGGCCTGCCAATTCCACGCCAAGCAGATTCATCAGCCAGCTCAGGGCCTGCAGACCATCCCGCTCTCGTGGCCGTTCGCGGTCTGGGGGCTGGATATCTTGGGCCCATTCCCTCGAGCACCTGGGGGCTACCGCCACCTCTACGTCGCCATCGACAAGTTCACCAAGTGGGCGGAGGTGGAAGCCGTCCGCACCATCCCAGCCAGTTCTGCACTCAAGTTCATCAAGGGCCTCGTGAGCCGGTTTGGGGTCCCCAACCGCATCATCACCGACAACGGTTCGCAGTTCACCAGCAATCTCTTCAAAACGTATTGTCCTAACCTTGGAACGCAGATCTGCTACGCTTCGGTGGCGCACCCCCGGAGCAACGGCCAGGCCAAACGCGCCAATGCGGAGGTCCTGAGGGGCCTCAAGACCAGGACCTTCAAGAAGAAGCTGGAGGCTTGCGGCAGGGGTTGGTATGACGAGTTGCAGTCCGTGCTATGGTCCATCCGCACTACCGCCACCAAGCCAACTGGCGATACCCTGTTCTTCCTCGTCTATGGAGCAGAAGCGGTTCTCCCTCACGAGGTCCGGCATTGCTCCGCGCGGGTCCTGGCCTTTGACGAGATGCAGCAGGACGCCATGCGGGGGATGGACCTCGTGCTGGGGGAGGAACGCCGCCATGAAGCTACGCTATGGGCGGCCAGATACCAGCAGGCGCTGCGGTGGTATCACTGTCCCAACATCCGCCCCAGGACCCTCGAGGTAGGTGACCTCGTACTCAGGCGGGTGCTCTCCAGGGAAGGGCTGCATAAGCTTTCACCCATGTGGGAGGGCCCATTCAAGGTCGTCCACGTCTCCAGGCCTGGCGCCGCGCGCCTGGAGACTCAGGAGGGGTGCCAATCCCGAACGCCTGGAACATTCAGCACCTCCGGAAGTTCTACCCCTGAAGAAAGGCCCAGTGCCTGTGAAGAAGGCCCGGTGCCTGTGAAGAAGGCCCAGTGTGTGTGAAGAAGGCCCGGTGCCTATGAAGAAGGCCCAGTGCTTGTGAAGCTCGCGCCCGAAGAAAGGCCCGGTGCCTGTGAAGAAGGCCCAGTGCCTGTGAAGCTCGCCGCCCGTGACACTCTTGCGTAATAATGAGTTGGGGCTATACACGCCCCGGAGTCTCCGGAGTGCCGCCCTTGGGCCTCGGGGGCTCCCGCCCACGCCCAGTGGCAGCACTTAGCTCTGCGCTGGTGAGAAGACGTCTTAGACTAGACTAGGTGCCGGACGCGGCTTTTCATTTGCTTTCTGCAGTTGGCTCGCTTTTCTTTGTTTGAACCTTGAGTGAAGTTGCTTCTGATGTTATTTGCCGGTTCTACCCGTCGTCTTCTACCCCTGTTTCTGTCTTCAGCTCTTTTTTCTGACTCATACTCTCTCTTGCAAACCTCGCGAGGGGGCTGCGCGGGTGCCCTCGTGAGCCTTTCCTATCCTGATTTTCGCGAGGCTCTCTCGTTCGAGTTCGTAGCGAGAGCACCCCTCCCAGTCCGTGCCCCTCGGGCATCGCGACATGAAGCGCCGGGCCATGACCGGCAACCCTCGCGACCAAGGTTCGGAAATGATCCTCCCAACAAATTTTTTGTAGCTCTTAAGACGCCCGGTGAGGCCTGAAGCAGACACCTCGTGAGGCGGAAACTACTTCAAACGTCCCAAGCTAAGTTGTTCCTACGCGCAGATGCATAACAATGACACCATAACACAGCACAGGAACAATAAATGCAATATGACAACTAGGGAATCATAGTCTATTGCACGCCCCCACGGGGCCCCATGCTTCTCTCTCTCGATGCAGGAAAAGAAGGAAAACAAAACAAAAGCGGCGCACGCCTTGCAACAACTCTCGAGGAGGGATCCGCGGCGTCCTCCTGAGCTCAGTCAGACTCCGCCTTACGCTTCACAGGAGCGCGGCGACGGGACGACCCGCCACCGCCCTCGAGGCGGGCACGGCGACATGGTGGTTGATCATAGCCACCGCTGGAGGAGCTGTTGCCAGAGGAGGAGCCGTTGAAGCTCGGCGAGCTGTGGTCGCCACCGGGAGCAGGTTCGCCTTCGCCCTCGTCACGGCCGTCGCCAAGGCCGAGCACCTCGTCGCAATCATCATCTTCAGGGTAGCACCCAATGCGGCGACCGTCTTCTCCGAACACCCTCACGTAGAGGGTCGCGTCGCCATCATACTTGAAGTGGAGGGTGCACCGCCTGCCCAGTCCACGCACATGGGCAAACGTCTGCCAGCCCCGAGCCAGGGCAACATTGCCGGCGACGGAGATCTCCACCACGACCCAGGAGGCCCGGCTGCAGCAGCCATCCGCCTTCAACCAGAGCCCGCCGGGGCCAGCGGCCGGCAATTCGCCGGCGAAGGAGCGAGGGAGATGAAGCCAGGTGCCGGCCGGGTTTTCCGACCACACAACAAACTCCGGCAGCACCTCCGCCGAATGGAAGTGCGGCCGGGGAGGCCGCGCAGCCACGGCGCGCCTTCCCCCACCAACTTAGCTGCCTCGACATGGGCGGCCACGACCGCGTGAAGGGCCGCCGCCACGACCACGGGAAGCCGCGGCAGGGGTCGCGGGATGCTTGCGAGGACGACCGCGGCCGCGCTTGGGCAGAGGAGAGCCAGGCCCTTCCTGGCGAGCCTTCCCCTTCTCCGCGGCAGAAAACCTCTTCACGGGCGCCATGGGGGGCGCAGCAAGCAGCAGGAGCAAGGAAGAAGAAGCGAGCAGGCAGAGCAAGAGGAGATGGGCAACGGGGGCTATCACCCCTCCCCATTTATAGCCCAAGGGAGGCCAACCGCCGACCTCCACGATCGCAGGTAATGATGGCTCTTTTTGCATGTAGCAGGGACTCGTCAAGTCGGGCAGTTGCCGAGGCAGCGTGGGGAAGCGGAGACGCCCATGTCCAATCAATCGCCACGCGGCAACCAAGGCCGCAGGCTGTTGGGGCCCGCGGCGCTCCGCACTTGCCCTTTGGCTTCGCCGCTAAGCCAAGTCCGAGCACGCCTTGGGCCCGGGGGCTACTGTCGGCGTTCTGGGAACGGGGGTCCCTAGACTTGCCTGCCTGCAGCCTGCAGCGTGGCTCAACCAGTGGCCCAGTACGACCTGTCTTTATCAACCAACACTCAAGATCCTCGCGAGGAGCCAAGCCTCGCGGGGCGGACGACGCAAGGCCTCCTCAGGAGTAGCCTCACCAGGCAGGCTCGCGAGGAGGCGGAGAGATCAAGGCAAGGTACCTCGCGAGGTGCCCATGATGCAAGCCATGACGATCAAGAGCAGGTGGGCGCCAGCCCGTGCAGTGTCCTCGTTTCCTCTTTGGTGCAAAGGGGGCAAGCGCAGGCGCGAAGTACCAAGGCATCGGGCAAAGGTTTCCTTATCGGTGCAACGAGACTAGGACCAGCAGAGCGGCAGGACGGAGGTCACCGTGGAGCCCAAGACGGCGTCACCACCAGTGCCTTTGGCAGGCGAAGACCACCTTTAATGAGGATAGCTTGTACTAGCTGTCCCCTTTCAAATTGGCTATTGTTGGATCCCTTCCCGCTCAATATTTGGGAAGAGAACCAGGGCCTCTATAAATAGGTCTAACCACCACCATAGAGGGAACGAATCGATTCCTCCTCCAGCACACCACCAAACACAAGAACACCTCTCCTCGCGAGGCTGTTCTTCCCTTGTACTGTTCATCATCAGCCCAAGAGGCAATCCACCACACCACACACAGGAGTAGGGTATTACACCACAACGGTGGCCCGAACCTGTATAAATCTTGTGTCTCTTGTGTTGTTCATCGATCTAGCTTAGAATCGCAGCTAGGCTGAGGGCGTGTGTCGGTAGGGAGAGATCTTCGTGTCCACCCCAGTGTTCGAACCTTAAGGGTTTTGCCGGAACCCGATATCCGACATGATCGTTCAGTTTATTGCTATTGCTTTCTTGATGGAAAATACATATTCCTTCGACTATGAGATTATGCAACTCCCAGATACCGGAGGAACACCTTGTGTGCTATCAAACATCACAACGTAACTGAGTGATCATAAAGATGCTCTACATGTATCTCCGAAGGTGTTTGTTGAGTTGGCATAGATCGAGATTAGGATTTGTCACTCCGAGTATCGGAGAGGTATCTCTGGGCCCTCTCGGTAATACACATCATAAGAAGCCTTGCAAGAAAAGTGACTAAGGAGTTAGTTGCAAGATGATGTATTACGGAACGAGTGAAGAGACTTGCGGGTAACAAGATTTAAGTAGGTATGAAGATACCGATGATTGAATCTCGGGCAAGTAACATACCGATGGACAAAGGGAATTGCGTATGTTGTCATAGGGTTTGACCGATAAAGATCTTTGTAGAATATGTAGGAGCCAATATGGGCATCCAGGTTCTGCTATTGGTTATTGTCCGAAGAGGTGTCCCGGTCATGTCTACATAGTTCTTGAACCCATAGGGTCCGCATGCTTAATGCTCGTTGACGATATAGTGTTATATGAGTTATATGATTTGGTGACTGAATGTTGTTCGGAGTCCAGGATGAGATCACGAACATGAAGAGGAGATCCGGAATGGTCAGGAGGTAAAGATTGATATATAGGGCGATGATAATCAGACACCAGAAGAGTTTCGAAGTGCACCGGGTAGTCATCGGATCGTCGGAAGGGGTTCCGGACACCCCCAGGAAGTGTATGGGTCTAATGGGCCAAACGGGGGATAGACCAGCCCACTAGGGGGCTGGCACGCCCCTATCCCTAGTCGACCGGCCCTAGGGGAAGGAAAGAGGAGGGGTGGCCCCTCCTGCCTTTCCCTCCTCATGAGAGAAAGGAAAGGGGGGGGGGTGCCATCTCCCCCTACCTACCTCCCGCACTCAAAGAAGGAAGGGGCGCGGCTTGGGGAAGACCCCAACTAGAATTCGGCCCTACTTGGGGCGCCTCCTGGCTGCTCGCCTCTCCCCCACCTATATATATGTGGGAGGGGGGCGCCACACATAACCATGACAATCTCTTAGCCGTGTGCGGTGCCCCCTCCACAGTTTGTCCCTCAGTCTTATTTTCGTAGTGCTTAGGCGAAGCCCTGCGGAGATAGCACCACCATCACTCTCACCACGCCATTGTGCTGCCGGAACTCATCCACTACTTCATCGACTTGTTGGATCAAGAAGGTGAGGACGTCACCGAGTTGAACGTGTGCTGAACGCGGAGGTGCCGTACATTCGGTACTCGATCGGTTGGATCGCGAAGAAGTTCGACTACATCAACCGTGTTACTAAACGCTTCCGCTTACGGTCTACGAGGGTACGTAGACACACTCTCCCCTCTCATTGCTATGCATCTTCATGGATAGATCTTGCGTGTGCATATAAATTTTTTGTTTTCCATGCAACATTTCCCAACAGTGGCATCCGAGCTAGGTTTATGCGTAGATTATATGCATGAGTAGAAGACAAAGTGTTGTGGGTGGTGATAGTCATACTGCTTACCACCAACGTCTTATTTTGATTCGGCGGTATTGTGGGATGAAGCGGCCCGGACCAGCCTTACATGTCCACGCACATGAGACCGGTTCAACCGACTGACATGCAACTAGTTTTGCATAAAGGTGGTTGGCGGGTGTGTGTTTCTCCCACTTTAGTTGAATCAAATTTGACTATGGCTGGTCCTTGACGAACGTTAAAACAGCAAACTTGATAATCACCGTTGTGGTTTTTGCGTAGGTAAGAACGGTTCTTGCTAGAAGTGCGTAGCAGCCATGTAAAACTTGCAACAAAAAAGTAGAGGACGTCTAACTTGTTTTGCAGGGCATGTTGTGATGTGATATGGTCAAGATATAATGTGATATATATTGATGTATGAGATGATCATGTTTTGTAATCTCAAGTGATACGTCTCCAACGTATCTATAATTTTTTATTGTTCCATGCTATTATATTATCTGTTTTGGATGTTTTATATGCATTATTATGCTATTTTATATTATTTTTGGGACTAACCTATTAACCTAGAGCCCAATGTCAGTTCCTGTTTTTTCCCTGTTTTAGAGTTCGCAGAAAAGGAAACCAAACGGAGTCCAAACGGAATAAAACTTTCTTGATGATCTTTCTTGGACCAGAAGCAAACCAGGAGACTTGGAGATGAAGTCGGAGGAGCAACGAGACCGCCACAAGGCTGGAGGGCGCGCCCAGGGGGGTAGGGCGCGCCCCCTATCTTGTGGGCCCCTCGTGGGTCTCCTGACCTAATTCTTTCGCCCATATATACTCTTATACTCCAAAACCATAAGGGACATCCACGAAAACACCTTTGCAATGCCGCAACCTTTTGTACCCGTGAGATCCTGATACGTCTCCAACATATCTATAATTTTTTATTTTTCCATGCTGTCATATTATCATTCTTGGATGTTTTACAATCATTTTATAGTAATTTTATATCATTTTTTGGTACTAATCTATTGACATAGTGCCCAGTGCCAGTTGCTATTTTCTGCTTGTTTATTACATCGCAGGAAATCAATATGAAACGGAGTCCAAACGCAGCGAAACTTTTTGTGGATTTTTTGGACCAGAAGACATCCAGTGGGCCAAAGAAGTACCGGAAAGGGAGCCCGAGGGGGGCACTGTTGGGGAATGTAGTAATAATTCAAAAAAATTCCTACGTGTCACCAAGATCAATCTCTAGGAGATGCTAGCAATGAGAGAGAGGGAGTGCATCTTCATACCCTTGAAGATCGCTAAGCGGAAGCGTTACCAGAACGCGGTTGATGGAGTCATACTCGTGGCGATTCAAATTACGGAAGATCCGATCCAAGCGACGAATGGACGACGCCTTCGCTTTCAACACACGTATAGCCCGGGGACGTCTCCTCCTTCTTGATCCAGCAAGGGGAGAGGAGTAGTTGAGGGAGAACTCCGGCAGCATGACCGCGTGCTGGTGGAGTTCATGGTTCTCCGGCAGAGCTTCGCTACGCTCAACGGAGGAGGAGGAGGAGTTGGAGGGGGAGGGCTGCGCCAGGGGCAAGCGGTGTAGCTCCCATGTGCCTCCCCACTATATATAGGGGTTGAGGGGGCAGGTTTCTTGCCCTCCAAGTCCATTGGAGCGTTGGCAAAGGTGGGAGGAAAGAAATCCCACCCTTTCCCTTCCCCACCGATTGTTATCCCCACTTTTTAGGGATCTTGATCTTATCCCTTCAGGATATGATCTTATTCCTTCTAAGGGGGGATCTTGGTGCGCCTTGACCAGGGGTGTGGGGCCTTGCCCCCACTAACCACGTTCATGTGGGTCCCCCATGCAGGTGGGCTCCACTCCGGAACCTTCTAGAACCTTCCCTGTACAATACCGAAAAGTCCTGAACATTTTCCGGTGGCAAAAATAGGACTTCCCATATATAAATCTTTACCTCCGGACCATTCCGAAACTCCTTGTGACATCCTGGATCTCATCTGAGACTCCGAACAACTTTTGGTAACCACATACAATTCCCATTACAACTCTAGCGTCACTGAACCTTAAGTGTGTAGACCCTACGGGTTCAGGTACCATGCAAACATGACCGAGATGCCTCTCTGGCTAATAACCAATAGCGGGATCTGGATACCCATATTGGCTCCCACATGTTCCACGATGATCTCATCGGATGAACCACGATGTCGGGGATTCAGTCAATCCCGTATACAATTCCCTTTGTCCATCGGTATGTTACTTGCCCGAGATTCGATCGTCGGTATCCCTATACCTTGTTCAATCTCGTTACCGGCAAGTCTCTTTACTTGTTACATAACACATGATCCCGTGGCTAACTCATTAGTCACATTGAGCTCATTATGATGATGCATTACTGAGTGAGCCCAGAGATACCTCTCCGTCATACGGAGTGAAAAACCCCAGTCTTGATTCGTGCCAACCCAACGGACACTTTCGGAGATACCTGTAGTGCACCTTTATAGCCACCCGGTTATGTTGTGATGTTTGATACACCCAAAGCATTCCTACGGTATCCGGGAGTTGGACAATCTCATGGTCTAAGGAAATGATACTTGACATTAGAAAAGCTCTAGCAAACGAACTACACGATCTTGTGCTATGCTTAGGATTGGGTCTTGTCCATCACATCATTCTCCTAATGATGTGATCCCGTTATCAACGACATCCAATGTCCATGGTCAGGAAACCACAACCATCTGTTGATCAATGAGATAGTCAACTAGAGGCTCACTAGGGACATGTTGTAGTCTATGCATTCAGACATGTATTACAGTTTCCGGTTAATACAATTATAGCACGAACAATAGACAATTATCATGAACAAGGAAATATAATAATAACTATTTTATTATTGCCTGTAGGGCATATTTCCAACAGTCTCCCACTTGCACTAGAGTCAATAATCTAGTTACATTGTGATGAATCGAACACCCATAGAGTTCTGGTGCTGATCATGTTTTGCTCATGGAAGAGGTTTAGTCAATGGATCTGCAACATTCAGATCCGTGTGCACTTTAAAAATATCTATGTCTCCATCTTGAATATATTCACGAATGGAGTTGAAGTGACGCTTGCTGTGCCTGGTCTTCTTGTGAAACCTGGGCTCCTTGGCAAGGGCAATAGCTCCAGTGTTGTCACAGAAGAGGTCATCGGGCCGGACGCATTGGGAATCACTCCTAGGTCGGTGATAAACTCCTTCTTCCAGACTGCTTCATGTGCTGCTTCTGAAGCAGCCATGTACTCCACTTCACATGTAGATCCCGCCACGACGCTTTGCTTGCAACTGCATCAGCTGACTGCCCCACCATTCAAAATATACACGTATCCGGTTTGTGACTTGGAGTCATCCGGATCTGTGTCAAAGCTAGCATCGACGTAATCCTTTACGACGAGCTCGTCGCACCTCCATAAACGAGAAACATATCCTTAGTCCTTCTCAGGTACTTCAGGATATTCTTGACCGTTGTCCAGTGTTCCATTCCGGGATCACTTTGGTACCTCCCTACCAAACTTATGGCAAGGTTCACATCAAGTCTGGTACACAACATGGCATACATAATAGAGCCTATGGGTGAGGCATAGGGGATGACACTCATCTTTTCTCTATCTTCTGCCGGGCATTGAGCTGCGCTCAATTTCACACCTTGCAATACAGGCAAGAACCCCTTCTTGGACTGATACATATTGAACTTCTTCAATATCTTGTCAAGGTATGTGCTTTGTGAAAGACCAATGAGGCGTCTCGATCTATCTCTATAGATCTTGATGCCTAATATGTAAGCAGCTTCTTCAAGGTCCTTCATTGAAAAACACTTATTCAAGTAGGCCTTTATGCTTTCCAAAAGTTCTATATCATTTCCCATCAACAGTATGTCATCCACATATAATATAAGAAATGCTACAGAGCTCCCACTAACTTCCTTGTAAATACAGGCTTCTCCATAAGTCTGCATAAACCCAAACGCTTTGATCATTTCATCAAAGCGAATGTTCCAACTCCGAGATGCTTGCACCAACCCATAGATGGAGCGCTGGAGCTTGCATACTTTGTCAGCATTCTTAGGATTGACAAAACCTTCCGGCTGCATCATATACAATTCTTCCTTAAGGACACCGTTAAGGAATGCCGTTTTGACGTCCATTTGCCAGATCTCATAATCATAGAATGCGGCAATTGCTAACATGATTCGGACGGACTTCAGCTTCGCTACGGGTGAGGTATCATCGTAGTCAACCCCTTGAACTTGTCAATAACCCTTAGCGACAAGCCGAGCCTTATAGACGGTCACATTACCATCCGCGCCAGTCTTCTTCTTAAAGATCCACTTATTCTCTATGGCTTTCCGAATCGGGCAAGTCTGTCAAAGTCCATGCTTTGTTTTCATACATGGATCCTATCTCGGATTTCATGGCTTCAAGCCATTTGTTGGAATCCGGGCCCGCCATCGCTTCTTGATAGTTCGAAGGTTCACCGTTGTCTAACAACATGATTTCCAGGACAGGGTTGCCATACCACTCTCGTGCGAAACGCGTCCTTGTGGACCTACGAAGTTCAGTAGTAACTTGATCCAAAGTTTCATGATCATCATCATTAACTTCCTCTCTAGTCGGTGCAGGCACCACAGAAACATCTTCCTGTGCTGCGCTACTCTCCGGTTCAAGAGGGGGTACCTCATCAAGTTCTACTTTCCTCCCACTTACTTCTTTCGAGAGAAACTCTTTCTCCAGAAAGGATCCATTCTTGGCAACAAAGATCTTGCCTTCGGATCTGCGATAGAAGGTATACCCAATAGTTTCCTTAGGGTATCCTATGAAGACGCATTTTTTCGATTTGGTTTCGAGCTTTTCAGGTTGCAGTTTCTTGACATAAGCATCCCAACCCCAAACTTTCAGAAATGACAGCTTAGGTTTCTTCCCAAACCATAATTCATACGGTGTCATCTCAACGGATTTAGACGGTGCCCTATTTAAAGTGAATGCGGCAGTCTCTAAAGAATAACCCCAAAATGATAGCGGTAGATCGGTAAGAGACATCATAGATCGCATCATATCCAATAGAGTGCGATTACGATGTTCGGACACACCATTACACTGAGGTGTTCCAGGCGACGTGAGTTGTGAAATAATTCCACATTTCCTTAAGTGCATGCCAAATTCATGACTCAAATATTCTCCTCCACGATCTGATTGTAAGAACTTTATTTTCCTGTCATTTTGATTCTCTACCTTGCTCTGAAACTCCTTGAACTTTTCAAAGGTCTCAGACTTGTGTTTCATTAAGTAGACATACCCATATTTACTTAAGTCACCGGTGAGGGTGAGAACATAACGATAGCCACCGCAAGCGTCAACGCTCATTGGACCGCATACATCAGTATGTATTATTTCCAATAAGTTGGTTGCTCGCTCCATTGTTCCGGAGAACGGAGTCTTGGTCATTTTGCCCATGAGGCATGGTTCACACGTGTCAAATGATTCATAATCAAGAGACTCCAAAAGTCCATCCGCATGGAGTTTCTTCATGTGTTTGACACCAATGTGACCAAGGCGGCAGTGCCGTGGGACTATCATTATCAACCTTACATATTTTGGCATTCACAGTATGAATATGTGTAACATCACATTCGAGATTCAATAAAAAATAAACGATTGACCAGCGGGGAATGACCATAAAACATATCTCTCATATAAATAGAACAACCATTATTCTCGGATTTAAATGAGTAGCCATCTCGCATTAAACGAGATCCAGATACAATGTTCATGCTCAAAGCTGGCACTAATAAAAGTTATTGAGGTTTAAAACTAATCCCGAAGGTAGATGTAGAGGTAACGTGCCGACGGCGATGACATCGACCTTGGAACCATTCTCGACGCGTATCGTCACCTCGTCCTTCACCAGTCTCCGCTTATTCCGCAGCTCCTGCTTTGAGTTACAAATGTGAGCAACCGCACTGGTATCAAATACCCAGAAGCTACTACGAGCGCTGGTAAGGTACACATCAATAACATGTATATCATATATACCTTTGGCGTTGCCGGCCTTCTTATCCGCTAAGTACTTGGGGCAGTTCCGCTTCCAGTGACCATTTCCCTTGCAATAAAAGCACTCAGTCTCAGGCTTGGGTCCATTCTTTGGCTTCTTCTTCCTGTCAATTGACTTACCGGGCGCGGCAACTCCCTTGCCGTCCTTCTTGAAGTTCTTCTTTCCCTTGCCTTTCTTGAAGCTAGTGGTCTTATTCACCATCAACACTTGATGTTCCTTTTTGATTTCCACCTCCGATGATTTCAGCATTGAATATAACTCAGGAATGGACTTCTCCATCCCTTGCATATTGTAGTTCATCACAAAGCTCTTGTAGCTAGATGGAAGCGACTAGAGGATTCTGTCAATGACCGAGTCATCTGGAAGATTAACTCCCAGTTGAGACAAGCGGTTGTGCAACCTAGACATTTTGAGTATATGCTTGCTGACAGAACTATTTTCCTCCATCTTACAACTGTAGAACTTGTCAGAGACTTCATATCTCTCGACCCGGGCATGAGCTTGGAAAACCATTTTCAGCTCTTGGAACATCCCATATGCTCCGTGTTGCTCAAAATGCTTTTGGAGCCCCGGTTCTAAGCTGTAAAGCATGCCGCACTGAACCAGGGAGTAATCATCACTACGCGACTGCCAGGCGTTCATAACGTCTTGAGTTGCTGGGAAAATGGGTGCGTCACCTAGCGGTGCTTCAAGGACATATGCTTTCTTGGAAGCTATGAGGATGATCCTCAAGTCACGGACCCAATTAGTATAGTTTCTACCATCGTCTTTCAGCTTGGTTTTCTCTAGGAACGCGTTGAAGTTGAGGGCAACATTAGCGTGGGCCATTGGATCTACATGATAGATTGTAAAGACAATTTTAGACTAAGTTCATGATAATTAAGTTCATCTAATCAAATTATTTAATGAACTCCCACTCAGATAGACATCGCTCTAGTCATCTAAGTGATACATGATCCGAATCGACTAGGCTGTGTCCGATCATCATGTGAGAAGGACTAGTCATCAATGGTGAACATCTCCATGTTGATCGCATCTACTATATGACTCATGTTTGACCTTTCGGTCTCTCGTGTTCCAAGGCCATGTCTGTACATGCTAGGCTCGTCAAGTCAACCTAAGTGTTTCGCATGTGTAAATCTGGCTTACACCCGTTGTATTCGAACGTTAGAATCTATCACACCCGATCATCACGTGGTGCTTCGAAACAACGAACTTCCGCAACGGTGCATAGTTAGGGGGAACACATTTCTTGAAATTTTAGTGAGTGATCATCTTATTTATGCTACCGTCGTTCTAAACAAATAAGATGTAAACATGACAAACATAACATGCAAATCATAAAGTGACATGATATGGCCAATATCATCTTGCGCTTTTGATCTCCATCTTCGAGGCGTGGCATGATCACCATCGTCACCGGCATGACACCATGATCTCCATCATCGTGTCTTCATGAAGTTGTCTTGCCAACTATTACTTCTACTACTATGTCTATCGGTTAGCAAAAAGTAAAGTAATTACATGGTGTTTATATTGACTCGCAGGTCATACAATAAATTAAGACAACTCCTATGGCTCCTGCCGGTTGTCATACTCATCGACATGGAAGTCGTGATTCCTATTACAAGAACATGATCAATCTCATCATCACATATATAATTCATCACATCCTTTTGGCCATATCACATCACATAGCATACCCTGCAAAAACAAGTTAGATGTCCTCTAATTGTTGTCGCATGTTTTACGGGACTACTATGTGTTTCTAGCAAGAACGTTTCTTACCTACGCAAAAGCCGCAACGGTGATATGCCAATTGCTATTTACCCTTCATAAGGACCCTCTTCATCGAATCCGATCCGACTAAAGTGGGAGAGATAGACACCCGCTAGCCACCTTATGCAACAAGTGCATGTCAGTCGGTGGAACTTGTCTCACGTAAGCGTACGTGTAAGGCCGGTCCGCGCCGCTTCATCCCACAATGCTGCCAAATCAAGATAGGACTAGTAATGATAAGCAAATGAACAAATCATCGTCCACAACTACTTGTGTTCTACTCGTGCATAGAATCTACGCATAGACCTAGCTCATGATGCCACTGTTGGGGAACGAAGTAATAATTAAAAAAATCCTATGTGTCACCAAGATCAATCTCTAGGAGATGCTAGCAACGAGAGAGAGGGAGTGCATCTTCATACCCTTGAAGATCGCTAAGAGGAAGCGTTACCAGAACGTGGTTGATGGAGTCATACTCGCGGCGATTCAAATCGTGGAAGATCTGATCCAAGCGCCGAACGCATGGCGCCTCCGCGTTCAACATACGTATAGCCCGGGGACGTCTCCTCCTTGATCCAGCAAGGGGACAGGAGAAGTTGAGGGAGAACCCCGGCAACACGACAGCGTGATGGTGGAACTCGTGGTTCTCCGGCAGAGCTTCGCTACGCTCAACGGAGGAGGAGGAGGAGTTGGAGGGGAGGGCTGCGCCAGGGGCAAGGGGTGTAGCTCCCATGCGCCTCCCCACTATATATAGGGGTGGAGGGGGCTGGTTTCTTGCCCTCCAAGTCAATTGGGGCGTTGGAAAAGGTGGGAGGAAAGAAATCCCATCCTTTCCCTTCCCCACCGATATTGTTATCCTCCCTTTTTAGGGATCTTGATCTTATCCCTTCGGGATATGATCTTATTCCTTCTAAGGGGGGATCTTGGTGCGCCTTGAACAGGGGTGTGGGGCCTTGCCACCACTACCCACGTTCATGTGGGTCCCCCCATGAAGGTGGGCCCCACTCCAGAACCTTCTAGAACTTTCTCGGTACAATACCGAAAATCCCGAACATTTTCTGGTGGCCAAAATAGGACTTCCCATATATAAATCTTTACCTCCGGACCATTCCAGAACTCCTTATGACATCAGGGATCTCATCTGAGACTCCAAAAAACATTCGGTAACCACATACAATTCCCATTGCAACTCTAGCGTCACCGAACCGTAAGTGTGTAGACCCTACGGGTTCGGGAACCATGCAGACATGACCGAGATGCCTCTCCGGCCAATAACCAATAGCGGGATCTGGATACCCATATTGGCTCCCACATGTTCCACGATGATCTCTTCGGATGAACCACGATGTCGGGGATTCAGTAAATCCCGTATACAATTCCCTTTGTCCATCGGTATGTTACTTGCCAGAGATTCGATCGTCGGTATCGCTATACCTTGTTCAATCTCGTTACCGGCAAGTCTCTTTACTCGTTTCGTGACGCATGATCCCGTGGCTAACTCATTAGTCACATTGAGCTCATTATGATGATGCATTACCGAGTGGGCCCAGAGATACCTCTCTGTCATACGGAGTGACAAATACCAGTCTCGATTTGTGCCAACCCAACAGACACATTCAGAGATACATGTAGTGCACCTTTTTATAGCCACCCGGTTACGTTGTGATGTTTGACACACCCAAAGCATTCCTACGGTATCCGGGAGTTGCACAATCTCATGGTCTAAGGAAATGATACTTGACATTAGAAAAGCTCTAGCAAACGAACTACGCGATCTTGTGCTATGCTTAGGATTGGGTCTTGTCCATCACATCATTCTCCTAATGATGTGATCCCGTTATCAACGACATCCAATGTCCATGGTCAGGAAACCACAACCATATATTGATCAACGAGCTAGTCAACTAGAGGCTCACTAGGGACATGTTGTAGTCTATGCATTCACACATGTATTGCGGTTTCCGGTTAATACAATTATAGCATGAACAATAGACAATTATCATGAACAAGGAAATATAATAATAACTATTTTATTATTGCCTCTAGGGCATTCCAACAGGCACAGGACAGCAGGGCGCGCCTGGGCCCCCAGGCGCGCCCAGGTGTGTTGTGCCCACCTCGGTGGCCTCCCGCACTGCCTCTTTACTCTATAAATACCCCAATATTCCAAAAACCCTAGGGGGAGTCGACGAAAATCAATTCCAGCCACCGCAAGTTCTAGAAACACCAGATCCAATCTCGACACCATCACAAAGGGGTTCATCATGTCCATTGGTGCCTCTCCGATGGTGCGTGAGTAGTTCTTTGTAGACCTACGGGTCCGTAGTTAGTAGCTAGATGGCTTCCTCTCTCTCTCTCTTGATTCTCAATACAATGGTCTCTTGGAGATCCATATGATGTAAGTCTTTTTGCAGTGTGTTTGTTGGGATCCAATGAACTTTGAATTTATGATCAGATCTATGTTTTTATCCATGAAAGTTATTTGAGTCTTCTTTGATCTCTTATATGCATGATTGATTATAGCCTCGTATTTTTTATCCGATATTTGGGTTTTGTTTGGCCAACTTGATCTATTTATCTTGCAATGGGAAGAGGTGCTTTGTGATGGGTTTGATCTTACGGTGCTTGAGCCCAGTGACAGAAGGGGAAACGACACATATGTATTGTTGCTATTAAGGATAACAAGATGGGGTTTATTTCTACATAAGTACATCTTGTCTACATCATGTCATCATTCTTATTGCATTACCCCGTTTTTCCATGAACTTAATACACTAGATGCATGTTGGATAGCGGTCGATGTGTGGAGTAATAGTAGTAGATGCAGGCAGGAGTCGGTCTACTAATCTTGGACGTGATGCCTATATAATGATCATTGCCTGGATATCGTCATGAGTATTTGAAGTTCTATCAATTGCCCAACAGTAATTTGTTATTCCACCGTTTGCTATTTTTTCTCGAGAGAAGCCACTAGTGAAACCTATGGCCCCCGGGTCTCTTCTTTAATATACTTGCCTTCGTGATCTATTTTATTTGCTTTTATTTTCATATTTGCCGTGATCTTTTCATATATTGTTGAATCTGATTATGATCCCACATGGAATTATTATGATAGAGGAAAATATGGTTGTAGAAATTTCCATGTTACTAAATTACTTCTCGTTATGTTGAGATTGTCAATGTTTTATTCCTCTCCTTTGCATATGTTACAATGTGTTTGCCTTTAAAATTCCTATGCATAGGAAGTATGTTAGACTTAAATGTGTTTTTCACATGTTTTATGATGCTCTCTTTACATTTCAATTATTATCTTCATGTGAGCATCAATAAAATTATGCCTAGCTAGGGGCGTAAAACGATAGCGCTCATTGGGAGGCAACCCAACTTGTATCATTTTGCTTTTTGCTTTTCCTGCTGTTTTTAATAAAATACCCAATTATGCCTCTGATTAGATATGTTTTTGTAGTTTAAATTAGTGTTTGTGCCAAGCAAGGCCTTTGGGATGATTTGGGTTAGAGTTGATTTGATCTTGCTGAAAAACAGAAACTTTTGCGCCCACGAAATTACTTTTAGTTTTTATCAGAAGAGTGATTTTGAGTTGACTCTTTTTGCAGAGGATCAATAAACAAATTATTAACGTCATCCTAACTTTTCAGAATTTTTGGAGTTACAGAAGTATTCGAAGTAGTCAGGTTGCTACAGACTATTCTGTTTTTGACAAATTCTGTTTTCTTTGCGTTGTGTGCTTGCTTTGATGATTCTATGGTTTTCTTTGAAGAGTTTTTTTCCATAGAAAAGTTGGAATACAGTAGATATAATGCAAAAATAAAATAGGAATGGGTTGCAACAGTACTTATAGTAGTTGTTTGCTTTCTTATACTAACGGATCTCATGAAGGTTTTGTTGAGTTTTGTGTGATTGAAGTTTTCAAGTTTTGGGTGATCTTACGATGGATGAAGGAATAAGGATTAGCAAAAGGCTAATCGTGGGGATGCCCAAGGCACCCCAAGATAATATTCAAGAAGTATCAAGCAACTAAGCTTGGGGATGCCCCTGAGTGGCATCCCCTCTTTCTTCTAAGAACCATCGGTATTTTGCTTGGAGCTATATTTTTATTCATCAGATATTATGAGTTCTGCTTGCAGCGTCTTGTATGATATGAGTCTTTGCTTGTTTTGCTTTGTGTTTTAAGTCTTGAATCCTTTCTGTACACACCTTTTCGAGAGAGCCAAAAATTATGCTATGCTTGCTCCTATGCTTCACTTAAATATTTAGAGCCTTGGAATTGCTCTAGTGCTTCACTCATATCTTTTTGAGCATGGTGTGCTTAGTTATTTTTGAAGAAATGCTCTCATGCTTCACTTAGATTTATTTGGGAGTTAATAATTTTGTTAAGAAATTCTCTCTTATTCACTTAGATTATTTTTGAGAGAAAGAAATATTATGCTCATGTTCTTCACTTAAATTTGTTTGAGCTTATTAAAAGCAACATATGAAAATAGTCCCAAAGTGATAGATATCCAAGGGGGATATAATAAAAACTTTCATGAAGATCACTGGACAAAATAAACTTGGTTCTTAGTAATGGTTTTGAGATATGACGATATGATATGTGAGTCATGTTGATGAGTAATTATGCTTTAGTAAGAATATTGGTGTTAAGGTTTGTGATTCCCTATGCAAGCAAGAAAGTCAATAGTTATGCAATGAAATTATATCCTACTTGTGGTGCATTATTCGGTGTTACTTATGCTTAATGCTCAGGTACGAGATTTTTCGTTTCTTGGGTGGGCGCTTCTCAATCTTTTTGCTAGCCTTCATTTTGCACTAAGTATGATCACTACTTGTGCATCCAAAACCCTTTAAACCAGTTTTGCCTTATGAGTCCACTATACCTACCTATATGCGGTATTTTCGTATCGTTCTAAGCAAATTTTCATGTGCCATCTCTAACTTCCAAAATAAATTTCTCTTTTGTGTGCTCGTACCGCTCGCGAGGCGGTGAGGTGTGGCTGGTGTTTTCCATGCTAGATGTGTTATTCTCACGATGAGTGTTTATTCACTTGTCATTGCACGAGAGTACGTGTCGGAGTAATTGGACACGGGTATCCCGAAGACGACGAGACAATATTTCAAGACATCGGGGCTAGCAAAGCCCCTCAGTCCGACTGCCCGGCCGCTCCTGCCGGCTCCTCAGTCCGACTGCTCCACCCGGCCGGCTGCCAGCTGACCGACTGCATCGACTAGCCGGCTGCCGACTGCAGTCCGACCCGGCATCGACAAGACACCGACGAGACGGTCGTACCCGAGCACTATTCACGTGTCATTCCCGCCATCATGTATAGTGTCACTTGTCCCCTGGCACTATTTATGAAGTGACCCAGGGGACAAGCATGACATGCACCATGCCTTACCCATGCCCACTAGCTAGCTTACATACTAAGCTACCCTCTCCTATAAAAGGAGACACACATCCATCCATCCATGGATGGACTCACGTACACCCACAAGCAAATAAGCTAGCAAGCTAGCTAGCTATCCATCCATCCACACAACACACTCACGCATGAGCACTCCTATGCTCACGGCCATGAGCATAGCCGGCCACTGGCATGCCATATACGAGGCCAGATGCCAGACGCCCATGGCACTGACCTCAGATACAGCTCTAGGAGCACTTTGTACTGCCCGATGTACACCCCAGATATATATACTCAGACATGCAGGAGTAGGGGTATTATCTCTCCGGAGAGCCCCGAACCTGGGTAAACTAGCGCGTGCTACTCGCATACCCGCTCCCGGTCCTATCAGCAGCAGTCCTACCCTCATACAAAGCCCTTGTGGCATCTGTCGATGCACACCCCCCCGTGAGAATACCACGACAGTTGGCGCCCACCGTGGGGCGGTACTATGCTACCGCGCTGCTGCTGGTTTCGCAGTCCGGGCGGGACCATCTTCGCCATCATCACTGCGGCGTCGCGCCGTCCCTCCGATAGAGGTCGAGGGCTCGATATCGACACACCCTCGGAATGGCCGCGAGGGGCGGCGCGTCCTCGCCGTCGGGACCATCTTCGCCATCACCGCCGCGGCGTCGCGCCGTCTCTCCGGTAGCGCTCGGGGGCTCGACTTCGACCCGCCCCCGGAGCGGCCGCGAGGGACGTCGCATCCTCGTCGTCGGCCTCGCCGCCTCCGTCATCATCACCATTGCAACGCCGATCGTCCGTCCGCACACGCGCCGCGCGTGCGGTGCCTCGCTTCGGTCGGCCGTATCGGTGCGCGCGCCGTGCCACGTCGCTCGCGTCTGCTCCCCTCCATGCTCGTCTAGCAGCGGCCGTAGTGCGCGGTCGCTCCTCCATACACGCTAGCCAGCAAGCCAGTCAATCCTCATACCATGGTCGTACACTTCCTTACCTATGGTCAGATAACGCCAGTCAATGGCCAGACACGTCCCAGATATTGCTCATACACAGCATACACACTAGCTGGACGGCAGTCAGACACTGGCCGGAGACAAGAAGTACACTACCCGCCCCTGCGTGCGCGCTCTCCCTCCCGAGCCCCGCAGCGCGCCGTGCCTTTGCTCCCCTCGTGTGCCTCCCCGCCCGCGTCGGCTGCCGCTGCGGTGGCCGGCTTCCGCTCCCGCCGCGGCCGCATCCCGCTCGTCCGGCTCTCCGCCACCGCCGGGTCCGCACCCGCAGCTCCCACGCCGGCTGGTCGGCTGGCCGGCTCCGGCCGCCTGCAGGCCCGGACGCCTCTACCGCGCGCCTCGCGCCTCCGCCTCCGGCCAGGCACTGCTCGGGGTTGGCTCCCGTTCCGCACGCCTCGCTCCGCACCTGAGCGCCCGAGTGCGCCGGCTCTGCACCGCTCCGGCCACCTCTCCTCCAACGGCACCACGGCGCCGGCCCCGTCGCCCTCCGCCTGCTCTGTCCCGCGGCCGCGCATCCCGCCGCCTCGCTCCTCCACGGCTCCGACGAGCTGGCCGGCTTTGCCGAGCTCGCGCCCAGCTCTCCCCTTCGCGCCCCCGCGCCTCTCAGGCGCTGCGCCGCGCCTCCGTCCGGCCGCCCCGCCCGCGTCCACGACCCGGACCGTGCTCGTGGCCGGCTCCCCGCCCGGGCCGGCTGCTGGCTCCGACCGGTTGCCTACCGCCCGCGCCGGCTCCGGCTCCGACCCGGCCGGCTCCCGAGCACCGCCACTCCCGTGCTGGCCACTGCTCCGCCCCTGCCGGGCCGCCTCGCCCGCCCGCCGGCTCCCGCGGGCCGGCTTCGCCTTGCCACGGCTGCCTTGCCCCGCTAGCCGGCGTCCGTCCCGCTGCACCGACCCCGCGCCCCGGCATCTCCGCCTTCGCCCGTGCCTGGCCGCCTCCCGCCGCGCCCGCCGGCCTCCGCTCCGCTCGGCCTCGCCTGCGCGCCGGGCTCCTCCCGTCCGGTGGCCGGCTTCCCGTGCCTCGCCGCTCCGGCCGGGTGCTCCGCGCCCGTAGCCGGCTCCGCCTCCCGCCCCTGCGTCCGAGCTCTCCGACGCCGGCCCGCCATCCCCATGGCTCCAGTACCCAGCTGCCGCCTCCACCTGGACGGGCCGGCTCCCCCACGCGCCTCCACGGCCGCCTCCCCATGCTGCGGGTCCCCGCCGCATCCGGCCCTCATAGCGCGCTTCGGCGACGCCTCGCTCTTCCGAGAGCCAGCTCCCGCGCTGGCCGGCCTCGCTTGCCTCGAGGCCGCCTCGCCGCTGGCCGGCCTCGCTGCCCCATGGGCCGGTTCCGCCTGTTCCCCGCGGGTCGGCCCCTCCAGGCCTCCTCCTCCACCTCGCACCGCAGCGCCAGCTCCCGGCCGCTGCTCCGCCCCTTGCCGGCTTCAGCTCCCGCGCCCCGCCAGCTCCGCCCGCCGGGATGCCGCCACGCGCCGACTGCTCCGCCTCTCGCCGCGCCCACGCCGGTTGTATACCGCGAGTTCCCCTGGCCGGCTGGAGAGAAGGAAAAGATAGAAAGAAAAAGAAGTGTGAGGCCGACTGGAAAAACAAAAGTCAAGCCGGCTGAAAAAAAGAGAGAGAAAGAAGTCGGCTGGGACAAAGAGAAGAAAAGAAACACCCGTCCGGATGATTCGTCCGCCTGCTTCGCCACTCGGACGGTCAGTCGTGACCCACGCTGTCGGCAGTGCCAAGCCGGCTGGTCTGGCTCCTGCTCCGATGGCACACCCAGCGGGTGCGCTAACGCGCCCCCGCGAGGAGAGAAGACAAAGTAGTCGCCGGGAGATCCGGCCCGACTGCTCAGCAGTCGGCCCGAATCTCGGGGGCTACACCCAGCGGGTGCGCTGACGCGCCCCCGCGAGGAAAGAAGACAAAGTAGTTGCCGGGAGATCCAGCCCAACTGCTCAGCAGTCGGCCCGAATCTCGGGGGCTACACCCAGCGGGTGCGCTGACGCGCCCCCGCGAGGAAAGAAGACAAAGTAGTTGCCGGGAGATCCGGCCCGACTGCTCAGCAGTCGGCCTGAATCTCGGGGGCTACACCCAGCGGGTGCGCTGACGCGCCCCCGCGAGGAAAGAAGACAAAGTAGTTGCCGGAAGATCCGGCCTGACTGCTCAGCAGTCGGCCCGAATCTCGGGGGCTACACCCAGTGGGTGCGCTGGCGCGCCCCCACAGAGACAAGAGAAGAGTTTCGTCCGGCTGCCAGCAGCCGGCAAAAGAAGAAAAAGGGCGCTGCAAGACGCCTCGCCGCCTGGCCGGTCGAGCCTGACCGGCCGGGACCCTCCTTCGAGCGACCGGGGGCTCGAAGGCTACACCCAGCGGGTGCGCTGACTCTCTTCGGCAAACTCCGCCTCGGCTACACGAAAACCAATGTGAGCTCCTCACCCGCAGATTTTTTCACCGCGAGAGCACGGATAACCTCGAGCGATGCTCGGGGGCTATCTCCGCATTCCATTACAGTTGCATCACTGTTCGCCCCGGCGCCAGCCAGAGTTGGCCCGGGGGCTGGCCGCTTGGCCTGAGACGTTAGTTCCCGCAGACGGCTTAGTAGCGTGCGCGGTATGAAAAGCCCACTCTTAGTCACAGACCGCAGAGCGGCTGTCCGACTGGCAAGAGTGAAAGCTGAAGGCCACCCACGCGAAAAACGTCCGGGAAGAAAAACGCTTCGGGCGACCCGACCGTTTTCTTTATGAGTATCTACTCGGTTAAATTCGCTCCCAGAGTCTGAGTATTGTACACTCCACTCCGCGGCCCACTCTCAGCCACAGACCGCAGAGCGGCTGTCCGGCAAGCGAGAGCACAAGCCAAAGAGCGGAGGGAACATGAAAAGATTAAAGGGGGCTCGGACGAAACCGAGTCGGCACCCTCCGCATAAAACTTGCAGTGCTAAAAAGCAATCACTTGACATATCTGCATGGACTAACTTTCTCTTTTGCATGATCATTTCCATGAACACTCGCGAAAAAACCTCCGCCCGACTTTGCCAAGTTGCCCGGAGGCTTGGGGGCTACTGTCGGAGTAATTGGACACGGGTATCCCGAAGACGACGAGACAATATTTCAAGACATCGGGGCTAGCAAAGCCCCTCAGTCCGACTGCCCGGCCGCTCCTACCGGCTCCTCAGTCCGACTGCTCCACCCGGCCGGCTGCCAGCTGACCGACTGCATCGACTAGCCGGCTGCCGACTGCAGTCCGACCCGGCATCGACAAGACACCGACGAGACGGTCGTACCCGAGCACTATTCACGTGTCATCCCCGCCATCATGTATAGTGTCACTTGTCCCCTGGCACTATTTATGAAGTGACCCAGGGGACAAGCATGACATGCACCATGCCTTACCCATGCCCACTAGCTAGCTTACATACTAAGCTACCCTCTCCTATAAAAGGAGACACACATCCATCCATCCATGGATGGACTCACGTACACCCACAAGCAAATAAGCTAGCAAGCTAGCTAGCTATCCATCCATCCACACAACACACTCACGCATGAGCACTCCTATGCTCACGGCCATGAGCATAGCCGGCCACTGGCATGCCATATACGAGGCCAGATGCCAGACGCCCATGGCACTGACCTCAGATACAGCTCTAGGAGCACATTGTACTGCCCGATGTACACCCCAGATATATATACTCAGACATGCAGGAGTAGGGGTATTATCTCTCCGGAGAGCCCCGAACCTGGGTAAACTAGCGCGTGCTACTCGCATACCCGCTCCCGGTCCTATCAGCAGCAGTCCTACCCTCACACAAAGCCCTTGTGGCATCTGTCGATTCACACCCCCCCGTGAGAATACCACGACAGTACGACAAAGGTATTAGGGATGCCTAGTCCCGAAATAAAAAATGAATTTACGTTATGTTGTCAAATAATAAATTCCTTGGAAAGTGTTGGTATGGAGGGCACCCATGGATACAGTTAGCCATGGAAAGTGAAAGTATGGTGGAAAAAAGAATAAACTTTATTATCTGTTTTGGAACCGCCTATGATGTATCTAGCATGGAAAGTATTGGGTACTCTAAGTCGTTTTCGTTGGTGGGAAAAGTATGCCTCCCAAAATATTTTTATCTCTCAATTTTTGCTTTGAGCTCTCGCACCTCTACAAATCCCTACTTCCCTCTGCGAAGGGCCTTTCTTTTACTTTATGCAATTTTTATTTTTGAATTTTAGTCTCCATCTTCTCTTATAAAGCACCAACTAAGGGGCACTATGATCGTATTTGAGCATTGGGTGTAGCTAATATTCGAGTGTGTTTCATGAATGGATCAATGATTGAGCATAATGGGCTAGGGATAACTTGCTTTAGTGTTGATTGATGACCCACAAGTGTAGGGGATGTATCGTAGTCCTTTCTATAAGTAAGAGTGTCGAACCCAACGAGGAGCAGAAGGAAATGACAAGCGGTTTTCAGTAAGGTATTCTCTGCAAGCACTGAAATTATCGGTGACAGATAATTTTGTGATAAGGTAATTTGTAACGGGTAACAAGCAATGAAAGTAAATAAGGTGCAGCAAGGTGGCCCAATCCTTTTTGTAGCAAAGGACAAGCCTGGACAAATTCTTATATGAAGGAAAACGCTCCCGAGGACACATGGGAATTATCGTCAAGCTAGTTTTCAAAACGCTCGTAAGATTCGCGTTCGTTACTTTGATAATTTGATATTTGGGTGGACCGGTGCTTGGGTACTGCCCTTTCTTGGACAAGCATCCCACTTATGATTAACCCCTATTGCAAGCATCTGCAACTACAGAAGAAGTATTAAGGTAAACCTAACCATAGCATGAAACATATGGATCCAAATCAGCGCCTTACGAAGCAACGCATAAACTAGGGTTTATGCTTCTGTCACTCTAGCAACCCATCATCTACTTATTACTTCCCAATGCCTTCCTCTAGGCCCAAACAATGGTGAAGTGTCATGTAGTCGACGTTCACATAACACCACTAGAGGAGAGACAGCATACATCTCATCAAAATATCGAACGAGTACCAAATTCACATGACTACTAATAGCAAGACTTCTCCCATGTCCTCAGGAACAAGCGTAACTACTCACAAATCATATTCATGTTCATAATCAGAGGGGTATTAATATGTATTAAGGATCTGAACATATGATCTTTCACCGAATAAACCAACTAGCATCAACTACAAGGAGTAATCAACACTACTAGCAACCCACAGGTACGAATCTGAGGTTTTGGGACAAAGATTGGATACAAGAGATGAACTAGGGTTTGAGAGGAGATGGTGCTGGTGAAGATGTTGATGGATATTGACCCCCTCCCGATGAGAGGATCGATGGTGATGATTTCCCCCTCCCGGAGGGATGTTTTCCCGGCAGAACATCTCCGCCGGAGCCCTAGATTGGTTTCGCCAAGGTTCCGCCTCGTGGCGGCGGTGTTTCATCCTGAAAGCTTGCTTATGATTTTTTCTAGGGTAAAAGACTTCATATAGCAGAAGATGGTCACCAGAAGGCTGCCAGGGGGCCCACGAGGCAGGGGTGCACGCCCTACCCCCTGGGCGCGCCCCCACCCTCGTGGCCAGGGTGTGGGCCCCCTCTGGTACTTCTTCCTCTCAATATTTTTTATTAATTCCAAAAATGACTTTCATGGAGTTTCATGACTTTTGGAGTTGTGTAGAATAGGTTTCTAATATTTGCTCCTTTTCCAGCCCAGAATTCCAGCTGCCGGCATTCTCCCTCTTCATGTAAACCTTGTAAAATAAGAGAGAATATGCATAAGTATTGTGACATAACGTGTAATAACAACCCATAATGCAATGAATATTGATATAAAAGCATGATGCAAAATGGACGTATCAAGCCCCCAAGCTTAGACCTCGCTTGTCCTCAAGCGGAAGCCGAAATCGAGAAATATGTCCACATGTTTAGCGATAGAGGTGTCGATAAAATAAAATACGGACATGAGGGCATCATGATCATTCTTATAACAGCAACATATATTTATTTTGTCATATGATTTCTTATGCTAAAGTAACAATCTATTCACAATGTCAAGTATGAATCGGAAACTTCATTGAGAACCAACAAACTATGATCTCGGTCACTGAAGCAATTGCAATTTATCATAACATCGGAAAGAGTCAACATAAGAGCCTTTCAGCAAGTCCATATAGTAAAATATCATTTAGTCTTTCACAATTGCTAACACTCACGCAATACTTATGGGTATGGAGTTTTAATCGGACACAGAGAAAGATAGGGGCTTATAGTGTTGCCTCCCAACCTTTTTCCTCAAGGGTAATGTCAACAATAATAGTTCATGCTAACTTACATACAATTGGATATGTATATCAGGATCTTTCCAACACGAGGTACTTGACAAAGGATAAATGTAAAAAGGAAAGGTGAAGATCACCATGACTCTTGCATAATGTATAAGACAAAAAGTAAAAGATAGTCCCTTCGCAGAGGGAAGCAGAGGTTGTCATGTGCTTTTATGGTTGGATGCACGAAATCTTAATGCAAAAGAACGTCACTTTAAATTGCCACTTGTGATACGTACCTTTATTATGCAGTCCGTCGCTTTTATTACTTCCATATCACAAGATCGTATAAAGCTTATTTTCTCCACACTAAGTCATACATATTTAGAAAGCAATTTTTATTGCATGCAACATGACAACTTACTTGAAGGATATTACTCAATCCATAGGTAGATATGGTGGACTCTCATGTCAAAACTGGGTTTAAGGGTTTTTGGAAGCACAAGTAGTATCTCTACTTGGTGCAAGGAATTTGGCTAGCATGAGAGGGAAAGGCAAGCTCAACATGTTGGATGATCCATGACAATATACTTTATTTCGAATATAAGAGAACATAACCCATTACGTTGTCTTCCTTGTCCAACATCAACTCTTTAGCATGTCATATTTTAATGAGTGCTCACAATCATAAAAGATGTCCAAGATAGTATATTTATATGTGAAAACCTCTCTTTCTTTATTACTTCCTATTAATTGCAACGATGACCAAAACTATGTTTGCCAACTCTCAACAACTTTTAATCATCATACTCTTAATATGTGAAGTCATTACCCTCCATAAGATCAATATGGACACTTTTATTTCTTTTTGTACTTTTATTCCCTCAAGATCATAGCAAGATAGCAAAGCCCTTGACGTAACAGTAATCTTTATTATATATGGCTCACGAACTCGATTACATAGAGGGATCATAAAGCAAAACTCAAAACTAAATCATACCAAAAACTTTATTCTACTAGATCAAGATATTACTAATAGGATCGAACTAAGTAAAAACGGTAAAGATAGGAGTGTGATGGTGATACGATACCGGGGCACCTCCCCCAAGCTTGGCGGTTACCAAGGGGAGTGCCCATACCCATGTGTTTAGTTCTTCGGAGGTGGTGACGATGGAGTTGTTGATGATGTAGGCTTGTCGTCCGTCCTCCAAGGCATAGGCTCACCATCATAGAAGGATGATCGAGTCTCCGAGATCCTCAAATCTGCAGCCAAACTCATCCTCTTGAATCTATGTTCATACTCACAGTTTTGGTTTTGCAGGTCATAGATCCGGGCTTGGAGGTGCTCGATTTTCTCATGAAGCTTGAAGATGGTATCCCCAATGTTCTTGGCATCCAGCTTGTGGTTGTTGGTGAACTCCACGATCATCATCTGGTTGGTGTTGAGTCCACGTTCCACCATCCCTTGGCACTTGAAAACTTGTTGTTCCATTGCTTCGAGTCTTGTCTCCGCTTCCGGTCCTCCTTGGTCCCTCAACATCACGGATGTGTAGGACCCCCTCACGCATCTCAATGGTTTGAGGGTGATGCAGCACCTCCGCGAGGTAGGGGTTGATGACCTTCTCGAAAAACTTGTCCTTGGGGGCGCTTGAAGACGTCATGGTGATCTAGATCTGTCAGAAAAACAGCTTAAAAAAAGAGAGAGGATATTTGCGTGACACGGTGGTCAAAACCTTCGGGAGATTATATAATGAATTTTTACCGACCAAAAGAAGTATCGTGCAAGAAAACAGAGTCCGGAGAGCACACAAGGTGCCCACGAGGCAGGGGGTGCGCCCAAGGGGGTAGGGCGCGCCCTCCACCCTCATGGACGCCTTGTGTACTTCCCAGACTACTTGTTATTTTCCTATTTTCTTAAATATTCCAAAACGGAGAAAAACTGCTATTATAACTGTTTTGGAGTCGGTTTACTTACCGTACCACGTACCTATTCCTTTTCAGAGTCCGAAACGTTCTGGAAAGTGTCCCTTATGTATTCCTCCGGGGTTACGGTTTCAATAACATTGGTTTCAACATTTATGGGATTACCTGAGATATAATGTTTGATTCTTTGACTGTTCACCACCTTCGGATTCGTCCCCTTGAAGTTGTTGATTTTTATGGCACCGGAACGATAGACCTCCTCGATAACGTAAGGCCCTTCCCATTTAGAGAGGAGTTTTCCTGCAAAAAATCTTAAAAGAGAGTTGAAAAGCAACACATAATCACCTACATTAAACTCATGCTTTTGTATCCTTTTGTCATGCCATCTTTTAACTTTTTCTTTAAAGAGTTTGACATTCTCATAGGCTTGGGTTCTCCACTCATCAAGTGAGGCAATGTCAAATAACCTCTTTTCACCGGCAAGTTTGAAATCATAATTGAGCTCTTTAATGGCCCAATATGCCTTATGTTCTAGTTCGAGAGGTAAGTGACATGCTTTTCCATAAACCATTTTATACGGAGACATACCCATACGATTTTTATATGTAGTTCTATAAGCCCATAATGCATCATCAAGTTTCTTGGACCAATTCTTTCTAGATCTATTAACAGTCTTTTGCAAAATCAATTTAAGCTCTCTATTACTCAATTCTACTGCCACTAGACTGTGGGTGATATGGAGATGCAATTCTATGATTAACATCATATTTAGCAAGCATTTTACGAAAAGCACCATGAATAAAATGTGAACCACCATCAGTCATTAAGTATCTAGGGACTTCAAACCTCGGAAAAATAACTTCTTTAAGCATCTTAATAGAGGTGTTATGATCAGCATTACTAGTTGGAATAGCTTCTACCCACTTAGTAACGTAATCAACAGCAACTAAAATATGTGTATACCCATTAGAGGAAGGAAACGGTCCCATATAATCAAAGCCCCAAACATCAAATGGTTCAATAACAAGAGAATAATTCATAGGCATTTCTTGACGTCTACTAATATTACCAATTCTTTGACATTCATCACAAGACAAGACAAACTTACGGGCATCTTTGAAGAGAGTAGGCCAATAAAAACCGGATTGCAATACCTTATGTGCAGTTCTATCTCCAGCGTGGTGTCCTCCATAAGCCTCGGAGTGACACTTGCGTAGGATCTGTTCCTGTTCATGCTCAGGTACACAACGTCTAATAACACCATCTACTCCTTCTTTATAAAGGTGTGGGTCATCCCAGAAGTAATGTCTTAAATCATAGAAAAACTTTTTCTTTTGCTGGTATGTGAAACTAGGTGGTATAAATTTAGCAACAATGTAATTAGCATAATCAGCATACCATGGAGCAGTACGAGAAGCATTTATGACAGCTAATTGTTCATCAGGAAAGCTATCATCAATAGGTAGTGGGTCATCAAGAACATTCTCTAACCTAGACAAGTTGTCTGCAACGGGGTTCTCAGCTCCCTTTCTATCAATAATATGCAAATCAAATTCTTGTAGCAAGAGAACCCATCTAATAAGTCTAGGTTTAGCATCTTTCTTTTCCATAAGATATTTAATAGCAGCATGATCAGTGTGAACAGTTACTTTAGAATCAACAATATAAGGTCTGAACTTATCACAAGCAAATACAACTGCTAAAAATTCTTTTTCAGTAGTAGCATAATTTCTCTGGGCACTGTCTAGAGTTTTACTAGCATATTGAATAACATTTAGTTTCTTATCAACTCTTTGTCCTAGAACAGCACCTACAGCATAATCACTAGCATCACACATAATTTCAAAGGGTAAATTCCAATCAGGTGGCTGAACAATAGGTGCAGAAATCAAAGCTTTCTTAAGTATTTCAAATGCTTCTACACAATCATCATCGAAGACAAAAGGAATATCTTTTTGTAAGAGATTAGTCAGAGGCCTAGAAATTTTAGAGAAGTCCTTAATGAACCTCCTATAAAAACCGGCATGACCAAGGAAACTTCTTATACCTTTAATGTCCTTGGGACACGGCATCTTTTCAATAGCATCAACTTTAGCTTTATCAACTTCAATACCTCTTTCAGAAATTTTATGCCCCAAGACAATGCCTTCATTAACCATAAAGTGGCACTTCTCCCAATTCAAGACAAGACTAGTATCTTCGCATCTCTGCAAAACTCGATCAAGGTTGCTCAAGCAATCATCAAAAGAAGATCCATAAACAGAGAAATCATCCATGAAAACCTCAACAATCTTTTCACAAAAGTCAGAGAATATAGCCATCATGCATCTTTGAAAGGTAGTAGGTGCATTACATAAACCAAAAGGCATACGTCTATAAGCAAAAGTACCGAAAGGGCAAGTAAAAGTGGTCTTTTCTTGATCCTCTGCTGACACAGGTATTTGAGAGAAACCAGAGTAACCATCTAGAAAGCAAAAATGTGTATGTTTGGATAATCTTTCTAGCATTTGATCAATAAAAGGCAAAGGGTAATGATCCTTTTTAGTAGCTTTATTTAATTTGCGGAAATCAATTACCATCCTATAACCTGTAACAATTCTTTGCGGGATCAATTCATCTTTATCATTAGGAACGACAGTAATACCTCCCTTCTTAGGGACACAATGGACAGGACTTACCCACTGACTATCAGCAACGGGATAAATTATACCTGCCTCCAGGAGCTTTAGTATTTCTTTCTTACCACTTCTTTCATCTTAGGATTTAACCGTCGTTGGTGATCAATAACTGGTTTGGCGTCTTTCTCCAATTTTATTTTGTGTTGGCATAGAGTGGGACTAATGCCCTTAAGATCATCAAGAGTATATCCAATAGCAGCACGGTGCTTCTTCAGAGATTTCAATAATTTCTCCTCTTCCTGCTCTAAAAGGTTAGCACTAATAATAACATGATATATCTTCTTTTCATCAAGATAAGCATATTTAAGAGTATCAGGTAATGGTTTAAGCTCAAACACGGGATCACCCTTGGGTGGTGGTGGATCCCCTAGGATTTCAACAGGCAAGTTGTGTTTCAAAATAGGTCCCTGTTTAAAGAATACTTCATCTATCTCCCTTCTTTCATTCATAAACATATCATTTTCATGGTCTAGCAAATATTGTTCTAAAGGATCATTAGGAGGCACGGCAATAGAAGCAAGACCAATAATTTCATCCTTACTAGGAAATTCTTTATCATGGGGTTGTCTACGAAATTTAGCAAAATTAAACTCATGAGACATATCCCCCAAACCAATAGTAACAACATCCTTTTCGCAGTCTATCTTAGCATTAACAGTATTCAAGAAGGGTCTACCAAATATAATGGGACAAAAGTCATCTTGTGGGGAACCAAGAACAAGAAAATCAGCAGGATATTTAACTTTCCCACACAAGACTTCAACATCTCTAACAATCCCAACTGGTGAAATAGTATCTCTATTGGCAAGCTTAATTGTAACATCAATTTCTTCTATCTCATCAGGTGCAATATCATGCATAATTTCTTTATATAAGGAACGAGGTATTGCACTAGCACTAGCACCCATATCACATAAGCCATGATAACAATGATCTCCTATTTTAACAGAAATAACAGGCATGCCTACAACAGGTCTATGTTTATTCTTAGTATCAGGTCTAGCAATTCTAGCAGCTCATCACAGAAGTAAATAACATGCCCATCAATATTATCAGCCAAGAGATCTTTAACCATAGAAATACTAGGTTCAACTTTAATTTGCTCAGGTGGTGTAGGTGTTTTAGTATTATCTTATAATCCACAGTAGAAGCTTTAGCATGATCCTTTATCCTAACAGGGAAAGGTGGTTTCTCAATATAAGTAGTGGGAACAATAGGATCATTATAAGTGATAGTGTTTTCTTCAACTTTAATAGGTGCAACTACTTTTACTTCAGTGGGAGGATTATATTTAAACCACTTCTCCTTAGGGAGGTCAACATGAGTAGCAAATGATTCACATAAAGAAGCTACTATCTCAGAGTCAAGTCCATATTTAGTGCTAAATTCACGAAAAGCATCGGTATCCATAAAAGATTTAACACAATCAAACTTAGGTGTCATACCTGACTCCTTACCTTCGTCGAGATCCCAATCTTCAGAGTTGCGTTTAATTCTTTCCAATAAATCCCATCTGAATTCAATAGTCTTCATCATAAAAGAACCAGTACAAGAAGTATCGAGCATGGAGCGATTGTTGAGAGAAAGCCGAGCATAAAAATTTTGAATAATCATTTCTCTTGAGAGCTCATGATTGGGGCATGAATATAACATTGACTTAAGCCTCCCCCAAGCTTGAGCGATGCTTTCTCCTTCGCGAGGCCAAAAATTATATATATAATTACGATCACGATGAACAAGATGCATAGGATAAAACTTCTGATGAAATTCCAATTTCAATCGGTTGTAGTTCCATGATCCCATATCATCACATAGCCTAAACCATGTCAATGCCTCTCCCTTCAAAGATAAAGGGAAGACCTTCTTCTTGACAACATCATCGGGCATACCTGCAAGCTTAAATAATCCACAAACTTCATCCACATAGATTAGGTGTAAATCGGGATGCAATGTTCCATCTCCTGTAAAAGGATTAGCTAGCAGTTTCTCTATCTTACGCGAAGGAATTTCAAAGTAAACATTTTCAGTAGGTTCAGTAGGTTGAGGAGCAACTCTTTGCTCTACTGGTCGGGGTGAAGATACCCCGAACAAGCCCCTCAAAGGATTATGTTCCATAGTAACAAGTGACAGTAAATTTGAGCACACTATATAAATTTTTCCTTACCAAGTTCCACTCACCAAAGGCGCTTCACTCCCGGCAATGGCGCCACAAAATAGTCTTGATGACCCACAAGTGTAGGGGATCTATCGTAGTCCTTTCGATAAGTAAGAGTGTCGAACCCAACGAGGAGCAGAAGGAAATGACAAGCGGTTTTCAGTAAGGTATTCTCTGCAAGCACTGAAATTATCGGTAACAGATAGTTTTGTGATAAGGTAATTTGTAACGGGTAACAAGTAATGAAAGTAAATAAGGTGCAGCAAGGTGGCCCAATCCTTTTTGTAGCAAAGGACAAGCCTGGACAAATTCTTATATGAAGAAAAGCGCTCCCGAGGACACATGGGAATTATCGTCAAGCTAGTTTTCATCACGCTCATATGATTCGCGTTCGTTACTTTGATAATTTGATATGTGGGTGGACCGGTGCTTGGGTACTGACCTTTCTTGGACAAGCATCCCACTTATGATTAACCCCTATTGCAAGCATCCGCAACTACAAAAGAAGTATTAAGGTAAACCTAACCATAGCATGAAACATATGGATCCAAATCAGCCCCTTACGAAGCAACGCACCAACTAGGGTTTAAGCTTCTGTCACTCTAGCAACCCATCATCTACTTATTACTTCCCAATGCCTTCCTCTAGGCCCAAACAATGGTGAAGTGTCATGTAGTCGACGTTCACATAACACCACTAGAGGAGAGACAACATACATCTCATCAAAATATCGAACGAATACCAAATTCACGTGACTACTAATAGCAAGACTTCTCCCATGTCCTCAGGAACAAGCGTAACTACTCACAAATCATATTCATGTTCATAATCAGAGGGGTATTAATATGCATTAAGAATCTGAACATATGATCTTTCACTGAATAAACCAACTAGCATCAACTACAAGGAGTAATCAACACTGCTAGCAACCCATAGGTACCAATCTGAGGTTTTGGGACAAAGATTGGATACAAGAGATGAACTAGGGTTTGAGAGGAGATGGTGCTGGTGAAGATGTTGATGGATATTGACCCCCTCCCGATGAGAGGATCGATGGTGATGACGATGGTGATGATTTCCCCCTCTCGGAGGAATGTTTCCCCGGCAGAATAGCTCCGCCGGAGCCCTAGATTGGTTCCGCCAAGGTTTCGCCTCATGGCGGCGGTGTGTCGTCCCAAAAGCTTGCTTATGATATTTTCCAGGGTAAAAGACTTCATATAGCAGAAGATGGTCACCGGAAGGCTGCCAGGGGGCCCACGAGGCAGGGGGCGCGCCTAGGGGGGTAGGGCGCGCCCCCACCCTCGTGGCCAGGGTGTGGGCCCCTCTGTTACTTCTTCCGCTCAATATTTTTTATTAATTCCAAAAATGACTTTCGTGGAGTTTCATGACTTTTGGAGTTGTGCAGAATAGGTCTCTAATATTTGCTCCTTTTCCAGCCCAGAATTCCAGCTGCCGGCATTTTCCCTCTTTATGTAAACCTTGTAAAATAAGAGATAATAGGCATAAGTATTGTGACATAACGTGTAATAACAGCCCATAATGCAATAAATATCGATATAAAAGCATGATGCAAAATGGACGTATCATTGATATTTTGAAAGCCATGGTTGCTTGTTGATATGCTTGAGTATTAAAGTCTTAATGTCAAAACTAGACTATTGCTTTGAACCAAATAAAAGTCCAAATGTCCATGCTACAAAGGAAGGATTATGTGATGAACATGTTAGGCAACATTCCACATCAAAAATTGTCACATCCCTAGTTCTGGCAATGCCTAGTACTAGCATCTGGTGTTGCATCATGTTTACTTTTCACAGAAAGTTGAAATGGGGATGAAAGAACCCCCATCACCCCCCTGAAACCAACTAGGGTTTACTAAAATTATTTTCAATGAACCTGAAATGCCCTTCTAAAATGTCCATCATTTTTGTCCTGGGTTAGAACCTCTGACAAAATTGGTTCACAATTTTCTAGGTCATCTTAAGGTCACTGGATTAAATCATATGCTATTTGCATTTGGGCATTTAAATGCTACTAATTATTTTAAATGTCCAAATAATCCTAAACTGAAATGTTCCATGTTGTTTAAATCCTAAACAGTGGGCATGAGCAGTTTGGTGATTTTTGAAAGTGCCTAGCTATTTTTCATAAAGCCACAAAGTTACAGAAGAAATAGAAAACAGAAATAAAACAGAGAGAGAGAATCTTACGTGGCCTCACTCGTGCAGCCCCGCAACTGGCCCAGCACTGTAGCTGGCCAGACCAGCCGAGCACCGCCTCCTCCCCTGTCGTCTTCCTCCTCTGCCAGGAGGACGAGCGTGTGCCCGACGCGCGCGCGCACGCGGCCCTGGCCACCTCCTGCTTGCCGCTTTGCCCTGGACGACTCCAGACAACGCTACCGCACCCCCTGGACCTCTCTCACTCTCTCTCCGAGCTTCTCTCCCTCCTCCTCTCCTCTCGCACGTACCCGAGCGCCACCGTCGCCGCCGCTCATCGTTGCCGCGACCACCGGCCCTCCCTCGCTTCCCCGACTGGTCCACGAGCTCCGGGACGTTGTCCTCGACCCCCTCACCGGGCCACGCCTCGTCGGACGACCTCGAACGCCAACCACGCAGTCTTCTTCAACTTCGGCCCGCTGAGATCGCCGGCGACCGCACCTTGTCTCCAGCCCGTCCCCGAGCCCGCTGAGACCGCCTTCCGACTCCCTGTGAGCCCCGCCGTCATCTCCCCCTCTCCCCATCGTCGGTTTCTTGCTGCACCGTCGATGACCGCGAGTCCCGTATGCCGCCGCTGCACGAGCTCGTCGCCGATGAGGCTCCGGTGACCAAATGGTCCAGTGCGTGCCTCCGTTGGGTTCGTGAGCTCTCGTAGATCCAGTAGGTGCAACCCGCTGGTCCTCCCGCGCGCCGTGTCGTCCATTCCGTCGACACCCGAGCTCCGGCCGCCGCCCAGCTCGTCGCCGCCGCCGTTGCACGCCATCCCAGCACACCCCGCGGCCACCGTTGGAAGCGCTGCATCGCAGGCTCTCGAACGCGCCCAGCCTCGCGTCCAGCCGACGCCGGAGTTGGCCGGACGGGCATCGCCGCCGCGCTCCGGTTATCACCAGAGTTAATCCGGTGACGTAGTAGATTAGTTAGTGCTAATGATGTAGTTAATTAACCCTCCTAGCTCACTGACACCTTGGCCCCACGCCCTAATTAACCCCAGTTTTATTTCTGCTTAGGATTAACTAAACCAGAGCAGCCCCACGCGTCAGCTTTGACCAAGCTGACGTGGCCGTTGACTTGGCCCACACGTCAGTGACTCTAGCTAGCACCATGACACTGACACGCGGGACCCACTAGTCAGGTTTGACCTGGACCATCCCCGTTGACTGCTGACATCACCCTGACGCGATGCTGAAGCAATAAATCATTTACTGGATTTATTCTTATACAGGAAATTCCAGAAAATGCTACAAACTTCAAAAATTCATAGAAATTAATCTGTAACTCCAAATGCAAAGATTTATATATGAAAAATGATCAGAAAAATCCAATCTTTCCATCTGTACTGGTTTCATGCATGTTAGAACAATTTGACCTTGCTGTTTAGGTGAAACAAGTTAATGCACTAATATGACCTCTTATTTCGGGTTTGCATTTGAATCCTTGATTCAAATGAACTCAAACCAATCTGTTCTAAGTTGCATTAGCCAAAACACATTCATATTGCCATGTCATAGCATGCATCATATTGTGCATTGCATTGATCGTGTTTCTTCTCTATTTGCCGGTGTTGTTCCCCCTCGGTAGACGTTGTTCCGACGCTGTGATCGTTGACACTGATGAGGACTCAATGCTATCTTCAGAACTGCAAGGCAAGCAAAACCCCCTTGTTCATTCCAATACAATCCCACTCTCTCGCTCCTGCTCTCTTTTACTGCATTAGGACAACAACGATTCAACTGTTACATGCTGCGGTAGTTGAACCCCTTTTCCTCTGCAAGACCTGTCATTGCCACAGTAAATAGCTGAAACCCACTAGCATGAGTAAGAGTTGTTTGAGCCCTGATGTGCCTACTCATTCATGCTTGTTTGTCATGCCTTCTATTGCTTAGAGTTGAGTCAGGTCTGATTCATCGGGAATGAATTGGAATGTGGTGAACATGTCCTACTGTTGAGAGCTAAGTGTGTGAACACGATTTGGTAAAGGTAGCGGTGAGAGGCCATGTAGGAGTACATGGTGGGTTGTCACATTGCAGCCGTCCTCAGGATTTGAGTTTTGTGTTTGTGATCCATGAACAGTTACTACCACACATTGGGTTCCGGTAACTCGGCCCCTCTCGGCTTATTAATCAACTAGATCTCTGTCCAGGAGTTGCAACTAGTTTCTGGTGTTTGTAGGTAGTGTTAGTAGTCTACCAAGTGGCACCCGGTACAGGTGGGCTTGGGACAGACTAGGCACAGTGGCACGGTGTACCAAGTGGCACCCGGATGGTGGGCTTGGCAACCCTGCTCACATCGTTTGGGGCCGTGAGCGTCGCCCCGGCCGGATTTCCTTGCGGATGGAACCCGAATAGGCGATAAACCTGGACTAGAGACTTGTGTGGTTAGTCAGGTCGTGGCCGACTCCCTCGCCAGGCTTCCGCTTGAAGGTTGCCGAGATACACGTCGTGTACATGGTGGTAAGTGGCGAGAGCGTGTGTGAAGGAGTACACCCCTGCAGGGTTAACATCATCTATTCGAATAGCCGTGTCCGCGGTAAAGGACTTCTGGGTTGCCTGTACAGTTCATAGACAAGTGAAAGTGGATACTCTAAAATGCGCAAGATAAGTTTGAGTGCTATGGATGGCGTTCTCGTAGGTAGACGGGAGCGAATCCATAGTGGTGTATTGAATGGTGAATATGTGGACTCGTGTGTGCCACCTGAAAAGAGTTACTTACAATCGTAGTTCAGGATAGCCACTGAGTCAAAGCTGGCTTGCTGCAGTTAAACTCCACCACCCCCTTTGTTGATACCGATGCATATGTAGATAGTTCTGATGTAAGTCTTGCTGCGTACATTTGTACTCACGTTTGCTTATTTTATGTTTTGCAGAGAGACTTCAGTCTCACTAGTAGTTCCGCGTGGACTTCGACGTTTAGCTTGTTACCTCAGCTACGATCTTGTGCCCTCGGCATGATCTTGTAGATAGTCAGGCTTCTCAGCCTTTTTATTTGTAGATGTCTATACTCAGACATGTTAAGCTTCCGCATGTGCTTTGACTTGTATGCTCTGAATGTTGGGTCATGAGACCCATGTTTGTAATACTTGGCTCCTCGGAGCCTGATAAATAAATACTCTGAGTCGTAGAGTCTTGTTGTGATGCCATGTTGTATTTGCACATATCGAGCATATTGTGTGTATGATTGAAATGCTTGGTATGTGTGGGATCCGACAACCTAGTTGTTTATCCTTGGTAGCCTCTCTTATGGAGAAATGTAGTCTTGTGCTTCCATGAGCCATAGTAGTCCGCTACAACCCGGTTCACCGGAGTCCTGCTAGCCTAGCACTACTGCTCCGGAACACTTGACTGGCCGGCATGTGATTCACTTCGTTCCTATGTCTGTCCCTTCAAGGAAATGTCACGCGGTGACATCCGGAGTCCTGCCTAGCCTGCTACAGCCCGGGTTCCCGGAGTCCTGTTAGCCCAGTGCTACAGCCCGGATTCACACGCTGCTGACCGACATGCTCGATGTTGATTCATGTATGCCTGTCCGCATAAGTTAGTGCCACTTTGGGTTCACGACTAGTCATGTCGGCCCGGGTCTCTGTCATATGGATGCTAGCGACACTATCATATACGTGAGCCAAAAGGCGCAAACGGTCCCGGGCCATGGTAAGGCGACACCCGTGGGAATGCCATGCGTGAGGCCGCAAAGTGATATGAGGTGTTACAGGCTAGATCGGTGTGACTTAGAATCGGGGTCCTGACAGCTTTGGTATCAGAGCCTGACTGCCTGTAGGATTACCAAGCCAAACTGGTCAAAGTTGAGTCTAGAAATGCTTTAGTTATGTAAGGGAATTGATTGTGGAAGGGAACGTAAGGCTCTTTTTACTCCTTTACCTTATGCCCTTCTGATCTGAGTCAACCTCTTCTCTTCTACGGGGATTAAGAACTAGGCTCCTCATCTTTCTATCAGGATCCCGTGTTACTAATCTGTAGACTTATAGGATTGAAGGTTTCAAGCCCCGGTTCAGTTCTTACTACTTCCGTGTGTTGTTAGTTAATCTCAGAACCTTGATATTGTGATGTTGAGTGGTTATGCCACCATTTTTGCAGGATGTCTCAAATCTTTTTGAGCATTTACAGCCGTTATACTGTCCGAGTCATCCCAGGTTTCTAAATAGTCTGATGCATTTGCAAATCCCTTCTTTTCGTTTCGATGTCTTTTTAGGCGAGGTTAATCACGCCAAATTGCTGAGTTGAGGTACTCTGTTGCCTCGACATATATGTTGGAGCTAGTATTATGACCCCAGGTGTCTTAGAGGATCACCAAGTAATCTAGCCATGCTTTGTATCCCCAATGTGATGATTCTGGCCATCATTCTCGAAAGCATTCCATGATGTTACTTAGTAGTAGGTATTCTACTCCTGGGTTCTTGAACCGAGATTCACCCTACTTATTTCATGTTGATAGTGTTTGCTAGTTCCTTTAGGATATTAGTAACCTTTGCGATAGTCCTCGAGGTCCGTGGTATTTCCTTCTTCCAAATACCATGAACTGCTTATGGCGAAGTTCTTTGAACCAAAAGATCGCAACCAGAGTGCTCTTGATGAGTCCTCCATTCATAGTTGTGAATCTGCCAGTCCTTCCTTTTCAGCATGGGTTATCCGGAAGAAATATGTTGAACTTGTTCGACATACTAACCTATGCACCCACAACTCAGAAAGATATATGTTCCTTTGAGTTGTCCCTCTGTAGTTGTATTCCGATCCTTGTCTATCAGTTGATAGTCAAGTTTATGTCGTGCATTTGTGTTCTTCGATGTGTACTATTCTTGTGGTCCGTCAAGCCATTCTATTTCAGAATGAATAGGAGAAACAAACTCCAGAACCTCGTCCATCTCTGGGATTGGGTCAAAGCAGTTGTATTTCGCAGATCAAAATGTCAATCCAGCTTTTGTTCTGTTCTTCCATGGAGTATTACCCCCTTTATGTCAGGTTTGTCATGAGAATTGCACCACCTCTTATGAATTCCTGATTTAGTGATACTCCTCGCCATCATCGTTCATTCCTCGGTCTCCGTGTTATTATAACTGGAATACCGACAAGTGAATTGTGATGTGTGAAATCAATACTCCTAGCAACTCTGTTGCTTGGTAGTTAATGGACAATACTCTCATCCTTAGCGTGTTGGTTAATGAATCATCATCCTAAGATTGATCGTGCTACCTAGTCCATTTCCCCTGGTGCACTCCTCGATCAATGAGATAGGATTGTTTCAATCCATCACTCTCTTGATCACATCGTCTTGCCCTGAAAAGCAAGATTGATCTCGAGCTTAGTAACATATCGGTGGTTCGTGATGTTCCGAATATCTTCTCGGAGGTATCACCAGGTTGTCACCTGACCGCTATGTTGAGCTCGTGATCAAGTTGGTTTCTCGCAGCCACCCCTTTCTCCAAGAATCTATGTCGGACACCCTGAGCTAGTTGGTTAAGCTAAACAACAACTTGGAGAGTTGGAAGATAAAAGCTTGTCCGACTTAGTTCATTTTAAGGGATATCTTGTATGTGTCTTGAAGAAAGATGGTATTTTCATCAATTGACCCTCGTGATCAGTTAATGGACCTATCATCTTAACCAAACTTTGATTTGAGTATGGGCTATTATCAAATCAAATCAGAGCCAACGATGTTCGTAATGTTGTCTTATCCGTGGTTGTTTCCTCAGGCATACACCATTATATCTTTTGGTCTGACCAATGCTATCATCTTGTCCACATAATCATGTAACTCCATTTTATGGAAATCTTGATAAATTGTTGCTGAGCCCATCGACAACATCTTTATCTTGTCCATGATTCATGTTGAACATTTAAGTTAGTATTGGGAACTTTTGTAAGCATTTCTTCATGTTAGCTCATGAACCATATGTCTGGATGAAAGTAGTGACTTCCTCTAAGTTCACGTGCATTAGGTGCAAGTTGCCTCCGTGAACTCAAGAAAGCTTGTTTTGTTTTGCTTCCTCTGGAATCATCCCAAGCCAGTCATGCATATGTGTGAAGTATTCTGTGGCTTGGAGACTTGCAACCTTCATTCTACAAGTATCCCTAGCACACCAAGCCACTGATTGAATTGTTCCAGGAGAAGAAGTTACTTCTTAAGAGCATGCCTTATGCAAGGACTTCAATATCCTCGTTGATGGTTCCCAACCAGAACTCGGTAGTGTTTTGTTGTAAGACTACTACGTGGTCATGCTTGTCTGGGACAGCGTGCTCACATGTATGTAGCAGAACCAGCTCATGTTTTGGAGCTTGCTATCGTAGTCCATTTCCCGCGAATCTCGCAACGTCATCTCGTCGATTTGTGTTGCAAACTTTCTTTTCAGACATGCTGAGTCTGGAATATCCTGTTACCAACCAGATCTGAATCTCAGGCAGATATGACGGTTGGAACTTTTCCAAGATCTATGATGTAGGTCCCGACAAGGTTGATGTTCTGGCCGACACACCTAGACGGAAGATCTATCATTGTAGTATCTTGATTGATCTATTTAACCATCTTCTCCATGAGGATTTAGTGCAACTTATTCTAGAAGTTGATCCTCAGGGGTCCTTGTGCTCTCGGTTTCCTCGATTATGCTAGAATCATTCAAATGGTGGAATCACTCTCGTTGAGTTATTCCCAGTTACCAGAATCATTCCCAGCATTTGCATTTTGTTCCCAGCTTGCACCTCAGTAATTACTGTTTAGGATCATCTTCAAAAGTGGTCCTACTATGGGTCCCATCCATCCCAGATGTTAAGCAAAATCATCCATGGTGTTGTCTTCAACAAGGTAGTCCACATCATTCATTCTGGTATGAGTATGCCATTCTTTCGAATTCGTTCACACGATCGTTTGTGATTGCCTTAGGCTGGTATAAAGAGTTTCAACGATCTTTGTATCAAAAGTAATTCTTTTTGCCACTTAAGGGAATAGTTCTTCGAGTCACCTTCCCTAAGGTGCCCCGTTATGGAATCATGGCAATTTTTCCTCGCTACTTTGAAACCCTCGTCAAATTGTTTCTTCCGTCCCTCCTGATGCATGTTTTGCCACTCAGCTCCAGAGATGTTTCTATGTCCCATCACCTTGAGTTGATCTTGTGATCATTAAGATGATCCTAAGTTGCTCGAACCTCAGGAAGATTGATTCTTCTAAAATTCCCCTTTCGATTCGTTGTCATGTTGGATGTAGTTCTCAAAGCAAGACGTCGAGGTCAAGGTGATGCAATGAATCAACATCCTCGAGATGACATTTGGATCATGAAGAATCGTGATTGGCTTTGTGTCCCCTCTGTCTACTTACCCTATGCCTAAATCTCGGGACGAGATTCTTGTTTAGTGGGGGTGAGTCGTCACATCCCAAGTTCTGGCAATGCCTAGTACTAGCATCTGGTGTTGCATCATGTTTACTTTTCACAGAAAGTTGAAATGGGGATGACAGAACCCCCATCACCCCCCTGAAACCAACTAGGGTTTACTAAAATTATTTTCAATGAACCTGAAATGCCCTTCTAAAATGTCAATCATTTTTGTCCTGGGTTAGAACCTCTGACAAAATTGGTTCACAATTTTCTAGGTCATCTTAAGGTCACTGGATTAAATCATATGCTATTTGCATTTGGGCATTTAAATGCTACTAATTATTTTAAATGTCCAAATAATCCTAAACTAAAATGTTCCATGTTGTTTAAATCCTAAACAGTGGGCATGAGCAGTTTGGTGATTTTTGGAAGTGCCTAGCTATTTTTAATAAAGCCACAAAGTTACAGAAGAAATAGAAAACAGAAATAAAACAGAGAGAGAGAATCTTACCTGGCCTCACTCGTGCAGCCCACCAACTGGCCCAGCACTGTAGCTGGCCGGCCTAGCCCACCACTGCCTCCTCCCCTATCGTCTTCCTCCTCTGCCAGGAGGACGAGCGCGTGCCCGTCGCGCGCGAGCACGCGGCCCGGCCACCTCCTGCTTGCCGCTTTGCCCTGGACGACTCCAGACAATGCCACGCACCCCCTGGACCTCTCTCACTCTCTCCCCGAGCTTCTCTCCCTCCTCTGGCTCTCCTCTCGCACGCACCCGAGCGCCACCGTCGCCGCCGCTCGTAGTTGCCGCGACCACCGGCCCTCCCTCGCTTCCCCGACTGGTCCACGAGCTCCGCGACGTCGTCCTCGACCCGCTCACCGAGCCACGCCCCGTCGGACGCCCTCGAACGCCGACCACACCGTCTTCTTCAACTTCGGCCCGCCGAGATCGCCGGCGACCGCACCTCGTCTCCAGCCCGTCCCCAAGCCGGCTGAGACCGCCGTCCGACTCCCTGTGAGCCCTGCCGTAATCTGCCCCTCTCCCCATCGTCGGTTTCTTGCTGCAACGTCGATGACCGCGAGTCCCGTATGCCACCGCCGCACGAGCTCGTCGCCGACGAGACTCCGGTGACCAAATGGTCCCGTGCGTGCCTCCGTTGGGTTCGTGAGCTCTCGTAGATCCAGTAGGTGCAACCCGCTGGTCCTCCCGCGCGCCGTGTCGTCCATTCCGTCGACACCCGAGCTCCGGCCGCCGCCCAGCTCATCGCCGCCGCCATTGCACGCCGTCCCAGCACACCCCGCGGCCACCATTGGATGCGCTGCATCGCAGGCTGACGAACGCGCCCAGCCTCGCGTCCAGCCGACGCCGGAGTTGGCCGGACGGGCATCGCCGCCGCGCTCTGGTTATCGCCGGAGTTAATCCGGTGACGTAGTAGATTAGTTAGTTCTAATGACGCAGTTAATTAACCCTCCTAGCTCACTGACACCTTGGCCCCATGCCCTAATTAACCCCAGTTTTATTTCTGCTTAGGATTAACTAAACCAGAGCAGCCCCACGCGTCAGCTTTGACCAAGCTGACGTGGCCATTGACCAAGCTGACGTGGCCATTGACTTGGCCCACACGTCAGTGACTCTAGCTAGCACCATGACACTGACACGCGGGACCCACTGGTCAGGTTTGACCTGGACCATCCCCGTTGACTACTGACGTCACCCTGACGCGATGCTGATGCAATAAATCATTTACTAGATTTATTCTTATACAGGAAATTCCAGAAAATGCTACAAACTTCAAAAATTCATAGAAATTAATCTGTAACTCCAAATGCAAAGATTTACATGTGAAAAATGATCAGAAAAATCCAATCTTTCCATCTGTACTGGTTTCATGCATGTTAGAACACTTTGACCTTGCTGTTTAGGTGAAACAAGTTAATGCACTAATATGACCTCTTATTTTGGGTTTGCATTTGAATCCTTGATTCAAATGAACTCAAACCAATCTGTTCTAAGTTGCATTAGCCAAACCACATTCATATTGCCATGTCATAGCATGCATCATATTGTGCATTGCATTGATCGTGTTTCTTCTCTGTTTGCCGGTGTTGTTCCCCCTCGGTAGACGTTGTTCCGACGCTGTGATCGTTGACACTGATGAGGACTCAATGCTATCTTCAGAAATGCAAGGCAAGCAAAACCCCCTTGTTCATTCCGATACAATCCCACTCTCTCGCTCCTGCTCTCTTTTACTGCATTAGGACAACAACGATTCAACTGTTACATGCTGCGGTAGTTGAACCCCTTTTCCTCTGCATGACCTGTCATTGCCACATTAAATAGATGAAACCCACTAGCATGAGTAAGAGTTGTTTGAGCCCTGATGTGCCTACTCATTCATGCTTGTTTGTCATGCCTTCTATTGCTTAGAGTTGAGTCAGGTCTGATTCATCGGGAATGAATTGGAATGTGGTGAACATGTCCTACTGTTGAGAGCTAAGTGTGTGAACACGATTTGGTAAAGGTAGCGGTGAGAGGCCATGTAGGAGTACATGGTGGGTTGTCTCATTGCAGCCGTCCTCAGGAACTGTGTTTTGTGTTTGTGATCCATGAACAGTTACTACCACACATTGGGTTCCAGTAACTCGGCCCCTCTCGGCTTATTAATCAACTAGATCTCTGTCCAGGAGTTGCAACTAGTTTCTGGTGTTTGTAGGTAGTGTTAGTAGTCTACCAAGTGGCACCCAGTACAGGTGGGCTTGGGACAGACTAGGCACACTGGCACGGTGTACCAAGTGGCACCCGGATGGTGGGCTTGGCAACCCTGCTCACATCGTTTGGGGCCGTGAGTGACGCCCCGGCCGGATCTCCTTGCGGATGGAACCCGAATAGGCGATAAATCTGGACTAGAGACTTGTGTGGTTAGTCAGGTCGTGGCCGACTCCCTCGCCAGGCTTCCGCTTGAAGGTTGCCGAGATACACGTCATGTACATGGTGGTAAGTGGCGAGAGCATGTGTGAAGAAGTACACCCCTGCAGGGTTAACATCATCTATTCGAATAGCCGTGTCCGCGGTAAAGGACTTCTGGGTTGCCTGTACAGTTCATAGACAAGTGAAAGTGGATACTCTAAAATGCGCAAGATAAGCGTGAGTGCTATGGATGGCGTTCTCGTAGGTAGACGGGAGTGAATCCATAGTGGTGTATTGAATGGTGAATATGTGGACTCGTGTGCGCCACCTCAAAAGAGTTACTTACAGTCGTAGTTCAGGATAGTCACTGAGTCAAAGCTGGCTTGCTGCAGTTAAACTCCACCACCCCCTTTGTTGATACCGATGCATATGTAGATAGTTCTGATGTAAGTCTTGTTGGGTACATTTGTACTCACGTTTTCTTATTTTATGTTTTGCAGAGAGACTTCAGTCTCACTAGTAGTTCCGCGTGGACTTCGACGTTTAGCTTGTTACCTCAGCTACGATCTTGTGCCCTCGACAGGATCTTGTAGATAGTCAGGCTTCTCAACCTTTTTCATTGTAGATGTCTGTACTCAGACATGTTAAGCTTCCGCATGTGCTTTGACTTGTATGCTCTGAATGTTGGGTCATGAGACCCATGTTTGTAATACTTGGCTCCTCGGAGCCTGATAAATAAATACTCTGAGTCATAGAGTCTTGTTGTGATGCCATGTTGTATTTGCACATATCGGGCATATTGTGTGTATGATTGAAATGCTTGGTATGTGTGGGATCCGACAACCTAGTTGTTTATCCTTGGTAGCCTCTCTTATGGGGAAATGTAGTCTTGTGCTTCCATGAGCCATAGTAGTCCGCTACAGCCCGGTTCACCGGAGTCCTGCTAGCCCAGCACTACTGCTCCGGAACACTTGACTGGCCGGCATGTGATTCACTTCGTTCCTGTGTCTGTCCCTTCGGGGAAATGTCACGCGGTGACATCCGGAGTCCTGCCTAGCCTGCTACAGCCCGGGTTCCCGGAGTCCTGTTAGCCCAGTGCTACAGCCCGGATTCACAAGCTGCTGACCGACATGCTCGATGTTGATTCATGTATGCCTGTCCCCGTAAGTTAGTGCCACTTTGGGTTCACGACTAGTCATGTCGGCCCGGGTTCTCTGTCATATGGATGCTAGCGACACTATCATATATGTGAGCCAAAAGGCGCAAACGGTCCCGGGCCATGGTAAGGCGACACCCGTGGGAATGGCGTGCATGAGGCCGCAAAGTGATATGAGGTGTTACAGGCTAGATCGGTGTGACTTAGAATCGGGGTCCTGACAAAAATTCTGTTTTTATCATTTCCCTACTCGAGGACGAGCAGGAATTAAGATTGGGGATGTTGATACGTCTCCAACGTATCTATAATTTTCGATTGTTCCATGCTGTTATGTTATCATTCTTGGATGTTTTACAATCATTTTGTATCATTTTTTGGTACTAACCTATTGACATAGTGCCCAGTGCCAGTTGCTTTTTTCTCCTTTTTTTACATCGCAGGAAATCAATATCAAACGGAGTCCAAACGCAACGAAACTTTTTGTGGATTTTTTTGGACCAGAAGACATCCAGTGGGCCAAAGAAGTACCGGAGAGGGAGACCGAGGGGGCACAAGACACCAGGGCGCGCCTAGGCCCCCAGGCGCGTCCAGGTGGGTTGTGTCCACCTCGGTGGCCTCCCGCACCGCCTCTTTGCTCTATAAATACCCCAATATTCCAGAAACCCTAGGGGGAGTCGATGAAAATCAATTCAGCCACCGCAAGTTCCAGAAACACTAGATCCAATCTCGACACCATCACAAAGGGGTTCATCATGTCCATTGGTGCCTCTCCGATGACGCGTGAGTAGTTCTTTGTAGAGCTACGGGTCCGTAGTTAGTTGCTAGATGGCTTCCTCTCTCTCTCTCTCTCTCTCTCTCTCTCTCTCTTGATTCGCAATACAATGGTCTCTTGGAGATCCATATGATGTAAGTCTTTTTGCGGTGTCTTTGTTGGGATCCGATGAACTTTGAGTGTATGATCAGATCTATGTTTTTATCCATGAAAGTTATATGAGTCTTCTTTGATCTCTTATATGCATGATTGACTATAGCCTCGTATTTCTTCTCTGAATTTTGGATTTTGTTTGGCCAACTTGATCTATTTATCTTGCAATGGGAAGAGGTGCTTTGTGATGGGTTCGATATTACTGTGCTTCACTCTAGTGACAGAAGGGGAAACGACACATATGTATCGTTGCTATTAAGGATACCAAGATGGGGTCTATTTCTACATAAATAGATCTTGTCTACATCATGTCATCGTTCTTATTGCATTACTCCGTTTTTCCATGAACTTAATACACTAGATGCATGATGGATAGCGGTCGATGTGTGGAGTAATAGTAGTAGATGCAGGCAGGAGTCGGTCTACTAATCTTGACGTGATGCCTATAGAATTATCATTGCCTAGATATCGTCATGAGTATTTGAAGTTCTATCAATTGTCCAACAGTAATTTGTTATTCCACCGTTTGCTATTTTTTCTTGAGAGAAGCCACTAGTGAAACCTATGGCCCCCGGGTCTCTTCTTTAATATATTTGCCTTCACGATCTATTTTATTTGCTTTTATTTTCAGTTCTATTAAACCAAAAATAAAAAATACCTTGCTGCACTTTATTTTATTTGCACTCAGTTTATCCTATCTATTACAACTTTATCCCGTCTTCTCGCCAATTTCTGGCACCGTTACCTGAAAGGGATTGACAACCCCTTTAACACGTCGGTTGCGTGTATTTGTTATTTGTGTGCAGGGGCTATTTGCGCTGTGTTGCGTGGTTCTCCTACTAGTTTGATAACCTTGATGTCATCACTGAGGGAAATAACTACCGTCGTTGTGCTGCATCATCCCTTCCTCTTTGGGGAAATACCGACTTAGTTCTAGCAGACATCAGATCCGATCTACGGGCCTTTTCCGGCATCCTGCCGGAGGGGGATTCGATCACGGAGGGCTTCTACACATCAACACCATTGCCCTTCTGATGAAGGAGGAGTAGTTTACCTCAGACCTACCGGTCCATAGCTAGTAGCTAGATTGCTTCTTCTCTCTCTTTGATTCTAAATACCATATTCTGCTCGATGTTCTTGGAGATCTATTCGATGTAACACTCTTTTGCGGTGTGTTTGCCGAGATTCGATGAATTGTGGATTTATGATCAGATTATCTATGAATATTATTTGAATCTTCTCCAAATTCTTTTATGCATGATTTGATGTCTTTGCAAGTCTCTTCGAATTATCAGTTTGACTTGGCCAACTAGATTGGTTCTTCTTGCAATGGGAGATTTCTTAGCTTTGGGTTCAATCTTGCGGTGTCCTTTCCCAGTGACAGTAGCGGCATCAAGGCACGTATTGTATTGTTGCCATTGAGGATAAAAAGATGGGGTTTTCATCATATTGCTTGAGTTAATTCCTCTACATCATGTCATCTTACTTAATGTGTTACTCCATTCTTTATGAACTTAATACTCTAGATGCATGCCGGATAGCGATCGATGTGTGGAGTAATAGTAGTAGATGCAGGTAGGAGTCGGTCTACTTGACACGGAGTGATGCCTATATACATGATCATTGCCTTAGATATCATCATAACTCGCTTTTCTATTAGTTGCTCGGTAGTAATTTGTTCCCCCATCGTAATATTTTCTATCTTGAGAGAAGCCTCTAGTGAAACCTATGGCCCCCGGGTCTCTTTTCCATCATATTAAGTCTCTTTTTCCATCATACAAGTTTCCGATCTACTGTTCTTGCATCTTTTACTTTTCGATCTATAAAACAAAAATACCATAAATATTTAGTTTATCATTTATCTATCTCTATCAAATCTCACTTTTGCAAGTAACCGTGAAGGGATTGACAACCCCTTTATCGCGTTGGGTGCAAGTTTGTTTGATTGTTTGTGTAGGTATTCGGTGATTTGTGCATTGTCTCCTACTGGATTGATACCTTGGTTCTCAAACTAAGGGAAATACTTACTCTACTTTGCTGCATCACCCTTTCCTCTTCAAGGGAAAAACCAACGCAAGATCAAGAAGTAGCAGGAAGAATTTCTGGCGCCGTTGCCGGGGAGATCTATGCCAAGTCAAGACATACCAGGTACCCATCATAAACTCTCATCCCTTGCATTACATTATTCGCCATTTGCCTCTAGTTTTCCTCTCCCCCTCTTCTAAAACGATTTTCAAAAAGATTTGCCTTTTCTTCGCCCCTCTTCCGTTCGTCTACCTCGCTTGCCTTTTTTGTGTGCTCGTGTGTTAGATCGCTTGATTCACCTTCATGGCTAGTCCTCCTATCGTTGTTAGTACTCCCGATAATGAAGTCCTCAATTTTTAAACAATGGGAGGGAGAAAATTTAAAAGATTCTTGGTATATAATTTCCAATGCCCAAAATAGGTCTAGTCGAAAGCAATCTATTGCCATTCTTATTCGCAATTTTTATGGGTGTTACTCCTTGGAATAGATATGTTCTAGATACTATTACCGGGGGAAATTTCTTGGGGAACCATACTTGTGATTCTTACAATGCTATGATAGATTTATTAGGCCCACCACCTCATCAACGGAACTGTTTTAACTTTGGAACATGTGATACAAAGGCTTGATATTATTGAGAATAAAATTGCTACCGTTGAGTTGATTGAAAATTTGGATAAAAGGACTCATAATCAGATTTCTCAATATAGATCTAAGGTAGGAGTTACTTTAAAGAATCTTAAAGAAAAGGAACATATAGTTAATGAAAAGATAGATCAAGATTCCGCTAGAATTGGCAAACTAGAGGATATTATTACCAACTTGGGTTCTGCTTTTTCTTCCGTTAAAACAACTCAAAATCTTCCTCCTACTAAGGCTGCCAAGTTTATTTACGTTCCTAAGAATAAGGGTGAATCTTCTAGTAATGAAAATGAAGATCTCAAAACAATTAGTGTTCACCCCACTTTTTTCAATATTATTAAGGAACCGCTTGTTACGAGGGATTTCTTGATTTCTTGCCTAGGGATTTGCTCATGGACAAAATAAAAAATCCCCTAAGGATTATACGTGTGCAATTGAAGAATTGCATGACAATACCAAGATCTATTCGTGTTTGTATGCCTAGCTAGGGGTGTTAAACAATAGCGCTTGTTGGGAGGCAACCCAATTTTATTTTTGTTCTTTGCTTTTTGTTCCAGTTTAGTAATAAATAATTCATCTAGCCTCTGGTTATGTGTGGTTTTGTGTTTTAGTCAGTGTTTGTGCCAAGTAAGACCTTTGGGATAGCTTATGATGATAGTTGTGTTGATCCTGCTGAAAAACAAAAACTTTTGCGCCCAGTAAATAATTTCCTGGATTTTATTGAAACGTTCTTTTGATCAGATTCTTTTTGCTCTGGATTGGTGCACAAATTGTCCAGGTTGTCCTAAGTTTTCAGAATTTCTGGAGTTACATAAGTTTTTGATAGTTACAGATTGCTACAAACTGTTCTCTTTTTGACAGATTCTGTTTTCTATGTGTTGTTTGCTTATTTTGATGAATCTATGGGTAGTATCGGGGGGTATGAACCATGGAAAAGTTGGAATACATTAGATATTACACCAATATAAATAAAGAATGGGTTTGCAACAGTACCATAAAGTGGTGATTTATTTTCTTATACTAACGGAGCTTATGAGATTTTCTGTTGAGTTTTGTGTTGTGAAGTTTTCAAGTTTTGGGTAAGGATTTGGTGGACTATGGAATAAGGAGTGGTAAGAGCCTAAGCTTGGGGATGTTGATGTCTGCTAGAACTATGTCCGTATTTCCCCAAAGAGGAAGGGATGATGCTGTATAGTGACGATAGGTATTTCCCTCAGTGATGAGATCAAGGCTATCGAACCGGCAGGAGAACCTCCTAACACCACGTAAACAGCCCCTGCCCACAAATAACAAATACTCGCAACCCGACGCGTTAAAGGGGTTGTCAATCCCTTTCGGGTAACGATGCCTCGAATTGGCGAGAACACGTGATAAAGTTGTGATAGATAGGATAAATAGATCGCGAAATAAATAAATTGCAGCAAGGTATTTTTGTATTTTTGGTTTAATAGATCTAAAAATAAAAGCAAAGGAAAATAGATCGCAATGGCAAATATGATGAAAAGAGACCCGGGGGCCGTAGGTTTCACTAGTGGCTTCTCTCGAGAAAAATAGCAAACGGTGGGAAAACAATTACTGTTGGGTAAATGATAGAACTTCAAATAATCATGACGATATCCAGGAAATGATCATTATATAGGCATCACGTCCAGATTAGTAGACCGACCCCTGCGTGCATCTACTACTATTACTCCACACATCGATCGTTATCCAGCATGCATCTAGTGTATTAAGTTTAATGGAAAAACAGAGTAATGCAATAAGAATGATGACATGATGTATACAAGATCTATTTATGTAGAAATATACCCCATCTTGTTATCCCTAATAGCAACTATACATATGTGTCGTTTCCCCTTCTGTCACTGGGATCAAGCACCGTAAGATCGAACCCATCACAAAGCACCTCTTCCCATTGCAAGATAAATAGATCAAGTTGGCCAAACAAAACCCAAATATCGGAGAAGAAATACGAGGCTATAATCAATCATGGATATAAGAGATCAAAGAAGACTCAAATAACATTCATGGATAAAAACATAGATCTTATCATAAACTCAAAGTTCATCAGATCCCAACAAACACACCGCGAAAAGGCTTACATCATATGGATATCCAAGAGACCATTGTATTGATAATCGAAAGAGAGAGAGGAAGCCATCTGGCTACTAACTACGAACCCATAGGTCTACAAAGAACTACTCACGCATTATCAGAGAGGCACCAATGGAAGTGGTGAACCCCTCTGTGATGGTGTTTAGATTGGATTTGGTGGTTCTGGACTCTATGGCGGCTGGAATTGATTTTCGTTGCCTCTCCCAGGGTTTCTGGAATATTGGGGTACTTATAGAGCTAAGAGGTGGTGCAGGAGGCCAACGAGGAGGGCACAACCCACCGGGGCGCGCCTGGGCCCTCGGGCGCGCCCTGGTGGGCTGTGCTCCCCTCGGAGCTCCCCTCAGGTGCGTTCCTGGCCCACTGGATGTCTTCTGGGCCAAAAAAATTCACAAAAAGTTTTGCTGCATTTGGACTCCGTTTGGTATTGATTTCCTGCGATTCAAAAACCTGCAGAAAACATCAACTGGCACTGGGCACTATGTCAATAGGTTAGTACCAAAAAATGATATAAAATGATTGTAAAACGTCCAAGAATGATAATATAACAGCATGGAACAATCAAAATTTATAGATACATTGGAGACGTTTCAGCATCCCCAAGCTTAATTCCTGCTCGTCCTCGAGTAGGTTAATGATAAAAACAAAATTTTTGATGTGGAATGTTGCCTAACATGTTCATCACATTTTCTTTTCTTTATAGCATTGACATTTGGAATTTTAGATGGTTCAAAGCAATAGTCTAGTTTTGACATGAAGACTTTAATACTCAAGCATACCAACAAGTAACCATGTCTTTCAAAATATCAACACTAAAGCAAGTTATCCCTAGCCCATTATGCTCAATCTATGATCCATTCATGAAACACACTCGAATATTAGCTACACCCAGTGCTCAAATACGATCATAGTGCCCCTTAGTTGGTGCTTTATAAGAGAAGATGGAGACTCAAATTCAAAATAAAAATTGCATAAAGTAAAAGAAAGGCCCTTCACAGAGGGAAGTAGGGATTTGTAGAGGCGCCAGAGCTCAAAGCAAAAATTGAGAGATAAAAACATTTTGGGAGGCATACTTTTCCCACCAACGAAAATGACTTAGAGCTCCCAACACTTTTCATGCTAGATACATCATAGGCAGTTCCCAAACAGAAAATAAAGTTTATTCCTTTTTCCACCATTACTTTCACTTTCATGGCTAACCGTATCCACGGGTGCCCTCCATACCAATACTTTCCAAGGAATTTATTATTTGACAACATAAAGTAAATTCATTTTTTTCATTTCGGGACTGGGCATCCCTAATGCCTTTGCCGTACTCTCATGCAATGACAAGTGAATAAACACTCATCGTGAGAATAACACATCTAGCATGGAAAATATTGGCCACCCCTCACCGCCTCGCGAGCGATAGAGCACACAAAAGAGAAATTTATTTTGAAAATTAGAGATGGCACATGCAAATTTGCTTAGAACGGCACGAAAATACCACATATAGGTAGGTATAGTGGACTCATATTGCAAAACTGGTTTAAAGGGTTTTGGATGCACAAGTAGTGATCATACTTAGTGCAAAATGAAGGCTAGCAAGAAGATTGAGAACCGACCAACCAAGAAACAAAAAATCTCACAAGCATTAAGCATAAGTAACACCGATTAATGCACCACAAGTAGGATATAAATTTCATTGCATAACTATTGACTTTCGTGCTTTCATAGGGAATCACAAACCTTAACATCAATATTCTTACTAAAGCACAATTACTCATCAACATGACTCACATATCATATCGTCATATCTCGAAACCATTACTAAGAATCAAGTTTATTTTGTCCAATGATCTTCATGAAAGTTTTTATTATATCCTCCCTTGATATCTATCACTTTGGGACTATTTTTATATGTTGCTTTTGATAAGCTCAAACTAATTTAAGTGAAGAACATGAGCATAATATTTCTTTCTCTCAAAATAATCTAAGTGAAGCAAGAGAGAATTTCTTCAAAACTTTACTAACTTCCAAATAAATCTAAGTGAAGCATGAGAGCATTTCTTCAAAAATAGCAAAGTACACCGTGCTCAAAAAGATATAAGTGAAGCACTAGAGCAATTCCATGGCTCTAAAAAATTTAAGTGAAGCATAGGCACAAGCATAGCATAATTTTTGGCTCTCTCAAAAAGGTGTGTCCAGCAAGGATTCAAGACTTAAAACACAAAGCAAAACAAGAAAAGACTCATATCATACAAGATGCTCCAAGCAAAACTCATAATATGTGACGAATAAAAATATAGTTCCAAGTAAAATACCGATGGTTGCTAGAAGAAAGAGGGGATGCCACTCGGGGGCATCCCCAAGCTTAGTTGCTTGCTACTTATTGAATATTATATTGGGGTGCCTCGGGCATCCCCAAGCTTAGCCTTTTGCTAATCCTTATTCCTTCATCAATCGTAAGATCACCCAAAACTTGAAAACCTCAATCACACAAAACTCAACAAAACCTTCGTTAGATCCGTTAGTATAAGAAAGCAAACCACTACTATAATTATTGTTGCAAACCCATTCATATTTTATTTGCATTATATCTACTGTATTCCAACTTTTCTATGGCACAAACTTATCCAAGAAAACCATAGAATCTTCAAAACAAGCACACAACGAAAAGAAAAGAGAATCTGTGAAAAACAGAACAGTCTGTAGCAATCTGGATATTTTGAATACTTCTGAAACTTCAAAAATTCTGAAAAATTAGGAAGACGTGAATAGTTTGTTTATTAATCTTCTGCAACAAGAATCAACTCAAAAGCACTCTTCTGTAAAAAGTTAAAAATAATTTCATGAGCGCAAAAGTTTCTGTTTTTCAGCAAGATCAAATCAAATTTCACCCAAATAATCCCAAAGGCCTTGCTTGGCACAAACACTAATTTAAACCACAAAACCACATCTAACCAGAGGCATAATTGTGTATTTTATTGAAAACAGCTAGAAAACCAACAAGCAAAAAGATACAAGTTGGGTTGCCTCCCAACGAGAGCTATCGTTTTACGCCCCTAGCTAGGCATAACACGTAGGATCTAAGTGTTGTCATCTTTAGTTCTAGATCCATATGATGCCCTCATCATTGATTCATATGGTGGCCTAATTCTTGTTCTGAAGTGTTCCATGCCCTTCCTTACTGGAAATTGAAATTTAATATTGCCTTCTTTCATATCAATCACGGCACCAATAGTACGTAAAAACGGTCTACCAAGAATAATTGGACAAGATGGATTGCAATCAATATCAAGAACAATAAAATCTATGGGCACATAATTCCTATTTGCAATAATAAGAACATCATTAATTCTTCCCATAGGCTTTTTAATAGTAGAATCCGCCGACTGCAAGTTTAAAGAGCAATCTTTAATATCGGTAAGACCAGGCACATCACATAAAGACTTCGGAATTGTAGAAACACTAGCAGTAACATAAATTAAAACACTCATAATTTGTAATCTTGAATTTGATAGTAGATTCCCATTCATCATCTAATTTTCTAGGAATCAAAACTTCTAATTCTAACTTTTCTTCAAAAGCTTTCATCATAGCATCAACAATATGTTTAGTGAAAGCTTTATTTTGTTCATAAGCATGGAGTGAATTTATCATGGATTGCAACAAAGAAATACAATCAACCAAAGAGCAACTATCATAATTAAAGTCTTTGTAATCCAAAATAGTGGGCACATCACTAGTTAAAGTCTTGACCTCTTCAAACCCACTTTTATCAATTTTCTCAACAAGATTTTCACCCTCCAAATCATAGGGACGCCTTCTAGCTAAAGTTGACTCTTCTCCAGTCCCCTTTTCATCAATCTTAATTCTACTAAACAAAGAATCAATAGAAGAAACACCAATCATTTTAAGATCTTCATCACATTTATTTTCTAATGAGATTGGTTTGGCAGCCATTTGATTCACTAAAGTAGCTTGTGCATCAGATATTTTTCCCAACAAACTTTGAGCAAAAGCATACTTAGATTGGAGTTTGCAATCTTCTCTACTAATATCATCAAGTTGTTTTGTTATAACCTCTAACACAACGGAGTGTTCCTTAAGTTCTTCAATAAAATATTTATTATGCTTAAATTGTGTAGTCATATATTCCTTAGTACTTTTCTCATTTCAAGCAAAATATTTGGGTAAGGAGGATCATAATATTTTATTTGAAGCATCATGACCACGCAAACAAGAACACACACAAAAACAGATCAGACGAGAAAACGGCGAACGAAAAAGAGGGCGAATAAAATGACAAATTTTGTGAAGTGGGGGAGAGGAAAACGAGAGGAAAATGGAAAATAATTTAAATTGCGAGGAGATGAGATTTGTGATTAGGAACCTGGTTGATGTTGAAGATCCTCCCCGGCAACGGCGCCAGAAATTTCTTTTGATGTCTGCTAGAACTACGTCGGTATTTCCCCAAAGAGGAAGGGATGATGCAGTATAGTGATGGTAGGTATTTCCCTCAGTGATGAGACCAAGGTTATCGAACCAGTAGGAGAACCTCCTAACACCACGTAAACACCCCCTGCACACAAATAACAAATACTCGCAACCCGACGTGTTAAAGGGGTTGTCAATCCCTTTCGGGTAACGATGCCTCAAATTGGCCAGAAGAGGTGATAAAGTTGTGATAGATAGGATAAATAGATCGCGAAATAAATAAATTGCAGCAAGGTATTTTTGTATTTTTGGTTTAATATATCTGAAAATAAAAGCAAAGGAAAATATATCGCAATTGCAAATATGATGAAAAGAGACCCGGGGGCCGTAGGTTTCACTAGTGGCTTCTCTCGAGAAAAATAGCAAACGGTGGGAAAACAATTACTATTGGGCAAATGATAGAACTTCACGTCCAAGATTAGTAGACCAACCCCTGCCTGCATCTACTACTATTACTCCACACATCGACCGCTATCCAGCATGCATCTAGTGTATTAAGTTTAATGGAAAAACAGAGTAATGCAATAAGAATGATGACATGATGTATACATGATCTATTTATGTAGAACTATACCCCATCTTGTTATCCTTAATAGCAACGATACATAGATGTCGTTTCCCCTTCTGTCACTGGGATCAAGCACCGTAAGATCGAACCCATCACAAAGCACCTCTTCCCATTGCAAGATAAATAGATCTAGTTGGCCAAACAAAACCCAAATATCAGAGAAGAAATACGAGGATATAATCAATCATGTATATAAGAGATCAAAGAAGACTCAAATAACTTTCATGGATAAAAACATAGATCTGATCATAAACTCAAAGTTCATCAGATCCCAACAAACACACCGCAAAAAGGCTTACATCATATGGATATCCAAGAGACCATTGTATTGATAATCAAAAGAGAGAGAGGAAGCCATCTAGCTACTAACTACGAACCCATAGGTCTACAAAGAACTACTCACGCATCATCAGAGAGGCACCAATGGAAGTGGTGAACCCCTCTGTGATGGTTTCTAGATTGGATCTGGTGGTTTTGGACTCTACGGCAGCTGGAATTGATTTTCGTCGACTCTCCCAGGGTTTCTGGAATATTGGGGTATTTATAGAGCAAAGAGGTTGTGTGGGAGGCCAACGAGGAGGGCACAACCCACCGGGCCGCGCCTGGGCCCCTGGGCGTGCCCTGATGGGCTGTGCTCTCCTAGGAGCTCCCCTTAGGTGCGTTCCTGGCCCACTGGATGTCTTCTGGGCCAAAAAAATTCACAAAAAGTTTCGCTGCGTTTGGACTCCGTTTGGTATTGATTTTTTGTGATTAAAAAACATGCAGAAAACAGCAACTGGCACTGGGCACTACATCAATAGGTTAGTACCAAAAAATGATATAAAATGACTATAAAATGATTGTAAAACGTCCAAGAATGATAATATAACAGCTTGGAACAATCAAAAATTATAGATCCATTGCAGACGTATCAGATGCCCAAGGCACCCCAAGGTAATATTCAAGGAAAACCAAAAGCCGAAGCTTGGGGATGCCCTGGAAGGCATCCCCTCTTTTGTCTTCGTCTATCGGTAACTTTAATTGAGTCCATATTTTTATTCACCACATGATATGTGTTTTGCTTGGAGCATCTTGTATGATTTGAGTCTTTGCTTTTTAGTTTGCCACAGTCATCCTTGCTGTACACACCTTTTGAGAGAGACACGTATGAATCGTGATTTATTAGAATACTCTATGTGCTTCACTTATATCTTTTGAGCTAGGCAATATTGCTCTAGTGTTTCACTTATATCTTTTTAGAGCACGACGGTGATTTTATTTTATAGAAATTAATGAACTCTCATGCTTCACTTATATTATTTTAAGAGTCTCTAAACAGCATGGTAATTTGCTTTGGTTATAAATTTAGTCCTAATATGACAGGCATCCAAGATGGATATAATAAAAACTTTCATATAAAGTGCATTCAATACTATGAGAAGTTTGATTCCTTATGATTGTTTTGAGATATGAAGATGATGATATTAGAGTCATGCTAGTGGAGTAATTATGAATTTAAGAAATATTTGTGTTGAGGTTTGTGATTCCCGTAGCATGCATGTATGGTGAGCCGTTATGTTACGAAGTTGGAGCATGAGGTATTTTTTGATTGTCGTCCTTTGTGTGGAGGTCGGGATCGCGCGATGGTTAACTCCTACCAACCCTTCCCCTAGGAGCATGTACATAGTGCTTTGTTTCGATGACTAATAGATTTTTGCAATAAGTATCCGAGTTCTTTATGACTAATGTTGAGTCCATGGATTATACACACTCTCAGCCTTCCACCATTGCTAGCCTCTCTTGTGCCGCGTAACTTTCACCGGTACCATACACACACCATATACCTTCCTCAAAACAGCCACCATCCCTACCTATTATGGCATTTTTCCATAGCCATTCCGAGATATATTGCCATGCAACTTTCCACCGTTCCGTTTATTATGACACGCTTCGTCATTGTCATATTGCTTTGCATGATCATGTAGTTGACATCGTATTTGTGGCAAAGCCACCGTTCATAATTCTTTCATACATGTCACTCTTGATTCATTGCACATCCCCGTACACCACCGGAGGCATTCAAATAGAGTCATATTTTTGTTCTAAGTATCGAGTTGTAAGTAAATAGAAGTGTGATGATCATCATTATTAAAGCATTGTCCCAAGTGAGGAAATAATAAAAAAAGAGTCCAAAGAAGCCAAAATAAAAAAAGAGGCCAAAGATGCCAAAGAAAAAAAGAGAAACAAAAAAAGAAAAAAGAAAAAAAGAAAAAAAAACAGAAAAAGAGAGAAGGGACAACGTTACTATCCTTTTTCCACGCTTGTGCTTCAAAGTAGCACCATGATCTTCATGACAGAGAGTCTCCTATTTTGTCACTTTCATATACTAGTGGGAATTTTTCATTATAGAGCTTGACTTGTATATTACAATGATGGGTTTCCTTAAAACGCCCTAGGTCTTCATGAGCAAGCAAGTTGGATGCACACCCACTTAGTTTTTCATTTTGAGCTTTCATATACTTATAGCTCTAGTGCATCCGTTGCATGGCAATCCCTACTCACTCACAATGATATCTATAGCCCTTTGATACGCCTAGTTGATGTGAGACTATCTCCCTCTTTTTGTCCTCTCCACAACCACCATTCTATTCGACCTATAGTGCTATGTCCATGGCTCACGCTCATGTATTGTGTGTAAGTTGAAAAAGTTTGAGAATACGAAAGTATGAAACAATTGCTTGGCTGAAACTGGGGTTGTGCATGATTTGAATATTTTGTGTGATGAAGATGGAGCATAGCCAGACTATATGATTTTCTAGGGATAAGCTTTCTTTGGCCATGTTATTTTGAGAAGACATAATTGCCTTGTTAGTATGCTTGAAGTATTATTGTTTTTATGTTAATATTAAACTTTTGTTCTGAATCTTTGGGATCTGAACATTCATGCCACAATAAAGAAGATTACATGGATAAATATGTTAGGTAGCATTCCACATCAAAGATTATGTTTTTATCATTTACCTACTCGAGGACTAGCAGGAATTAAGCTTGGGGATGCTTGACACATCTCTAACGTATCTATAATTTTTGATTGTTCCATGCTATTATATTATCTGTTTTGGATGTTTTATATGCATTATTATGCTATTTTATATTATTTTTGGGACTAACCTATTAACCTAGAGCCTAGTTCCAGTTCCTGTTTTAAACTTTCACAGAAAAGGAATACCAAACAGAATAAAACTGTCATGGTGATCTTTCTTGGACCAGAAGCAAACCAGGAGACTTGGAGATGTAGTCGGAGGAACAACGAGGCGGCCACAAGGGTGGAGGGCGCGCCCAGGGGGGAGTGTCGTGGGTTTGTCATGGCAGATGTCCTAGTGTGGGGACTTTGTCGTGGAGCCATCGTGACGGGTTAGCTTAAATGGGTTAAAGCGGACAAAGGACGCAAGGAGTTTCTACTAATTCGCCCCCTTGCGGTGAAGGTAAAGGCCTAATCCAGTTGATGTGGAATTGCTAGGGTTTCGATGACCAGGGAGCAAATCCGATTGACCTGGCTCTCGAGTTTGTTGTCTCTCCCCCCTAAACCGCCGCCTTGTCGTCCCTTTATATACACAGGTTGATGCCTGGCGGTTTACAGAATCCCGAGGCCAGCTCATAAATGTGTCCGGCTCGGTTTCTACCCTTTCTTATCTTACAGCACAAGTTACATATCTCATGGCGGTTTATGTCTACGGGCCGTAATTCGCCTTTGGGCCCTGGGCCTCCGTGTTAGATCTCCTCCGTAAAGCGCCATACTCCTTGTCTTCATGTGCTTCAAATATGACTAACTCACTATGGGCATAACCCGGCCCCCCTGGCTAGTTTATACTCAGTAGTAATATCCCCAACATTAGGCCCCAGATTGATTTGAACCTGTTCATGTCAATCTTCAATACTTAGGAAAATCCCGCCTTTAGCACCTTCGCATAAACCTTGTAATCCGTCATGATATCATCTTCCACGATTGTAATAAACCGCCATGACATCACCTGTTATTAAAAAACCGTATATACCTTATTTTTATTAATGAGCCTCCGAAAATCGAGGCGATAGCTCTGTCACATATCCATTTTTTGGGCTCCTCGATTCTCGCGCTTGCCATCTTATCCCTTCGCCTTATAAATAAGACCGGGGGTCCTTTTCATTTCCCGCCGTGCCTCCTCGCTTCTTCTTCTTCCTTGCGCCAACCTGACCCTCACGCACGCCCGCCGTTGTCAAGCTCCGCCCTTGACCTCATCTCCGGCCGCTGCATCAACCTGAATGTACCCGAGAAATGCGGCGTGCCTTCGCTGTTCCGTCAGCAACAGTAAGTTTCCCTTTCCCCTGCTCTAGATCCGCCATTAGGGTTTCGGTGTTCATCGAAGCTCGAAGCTGTTCTTCCCTGTTCATCTCTGCGCCACAGCTCTTCATCTAAACTTTGATGTTTATCCTGTATAAGGATGGCCATGATCCTTCATTTCCACTAATGCATCTCTCTTTAAGTAGAAAATCCCATCTGAATCCTTCGACTGTTCAAGTACCAGAATTTTTAACCCTGAATAATTTTCCATTTTCTGACACATGGTAGATCCATAATTGTAATGTCAAATTGTGAAACCTGTTTTTCCATCACTTAGTTATTTTAGATTTGTGTCTTCCATCCAAAAGTAGGCGGTTTAGCATTTAAAAATTTATAATCCGCCAGGTACCATTATCCCTCTATTAAACCGCCAATGTCAGAATCCGGTTTAACATGTATATATACTTCAATATCTGTGCCTCCTGACCTTGCGACGCTTTATATCTGGCAGTCATGAATCTTAAACCGGCATTTGATCTTTTTCCAGCTTTTCATTGAAATTGCCAAATAGTTTTATGCTTGTAATTGGGTCCCCTCCCGGGTTACCGAAGAGCAATTAAACAGATGTGTCGCAACCGGCGCTTTAGCAAAAAAGGAAGTCATGCACTGGAGGGCCCCTGGTCCAGAAAATCCTCCTGAGCCCAAGGATGGAGAAGTAATTTTGTTCGTTGACCACCTGGGTCGACGGTTTAGCCCTCCCGGATCAAATTTTTTCCGAGATGTGCCTGCTAGCTTCCAACTCCATCCTAAAGATATTGGACCAAACTCTGTGTCCAATATTTTCAATTTCCAAGTATTTTGCAAGGCTTATCTTCAAGAGGAGCCCATAGTTGAACTGTTTAGGGATTTCTTCTATTTGAACCGTCATACAGAGTTTACAGACGGACCCAATACTGAACTTGGTGGAATGGCTATTCAGAAGAGAAAAGATGTTAGCTTCCCTCATGCCAAGCTTCATAGTCACCCCAAGGACTGGAATCAGACTTGGTTTTATTGCCGAGATACTTCTCCAACTGATGAGAATCCTCTCCCGTGTTATCGTCCTCACCGGCTTAGCAACACATTTCCCCAACGACTTAGCGCCAAGGAACGATCCAAGTATGCACCACAACTTTCAAAGCTTCGGGCCTTCGTTGCGAATGGGTTAACAGGCGTTGAGTTTGTTCGTTGCTAGATCTCCTAGAGCATTCTGCGCTTAAGCCAGTGCCCCGGTTTAATGTGTGAGTACACAGGGGATTTGAAAGATCCTCAACGACATATTAACATTCAACTAACAGAGGCTGAAGTTACTGAGTCTGTCAAGAAAATACTGAATGAACCGGAGGCTGTCTACAGCAAGACAGGGTTAAGTCCTTTCTGCGCTTCCAATAAACCGCCATCTGTAAGAATCACATAACTCTTGTTTTAATCTGATTCTTTTAAATATTTCCTCAAAATTTTGTCAATCTTTGTGAGGGTGATGATCCGTTCTAGAAGAAGAAACCACAGGACAAACCGGCCAAGACACCTCGCCCCAAGACCAAGGTTACTAAAAATCCTGCCAAGAAGAAAACCACTGAGTCCTCTGAACCAAATGCTGATGATGATCTGGATAATCCGGAATCAGAGGTAGAACTTGACTCTCTTGGTTCTTTTTTCATACACCTCATTAACAATGACTATTATCAGGATGATGCCAAAGGCAGCCAAGCTGATGATGCAGAGGTAATTATTCTTTCCTCCGGTTCAGATCCTCTGTCAACACAGAAAATCCATCAAGCAAACCGGAAAGTAAGATTTTCTCACCCCCTAGATCACTTGGACCCAAACTTTCTTTTGAAGAAGCAGCAACACGAAGCTCACCGTACAACCCGGCACAGCGGCCAAGTAGTTACCTCAGGCGGTTTACCGAACACTCCAGTCCGGAGATGTCGATCCGAGGTCTCATATATTTCTGACACTTCTTATCCCAAGGCGGGTTATTTCCGACAACCTCTTAATCCGTCCGATTCAAATTATCAGGGAACACCTCACTCATCATCTGGCGAGTCAACGGCCACACAACTTCCAACCCTCAAAACGGTTCCTGGGTGAGTTATGCTTTAAATTTACCTTTAATACCTTATGTTCGCCCGATGTATTGACCTTTATGTTTGTTCTTCTCAGTGCCAAGCCTAGACCCAGCAAGAACTCCCGGTTAAATAAACCGGCTGATGACAATGTGGTTATTGATCCGGAAAAAACTCCAGAACCGGAAGGAACAAATGCTGACGCCATGCTTAATGATCCGCCACCGCAAGACCATGACTTTTTTGTTGAACAAGTTGAAGTTGATACAACGGGCCATGCTGATAAACCGACAAGCCCGGTCTGAACTGCTGATAAACCGTCAAGTCCAGCTAAGGCTGCTGATGATAAGGAGGATGACATTATGATTACTGGCTTTGGTCACGCCACCCCTGGCAATCCTATTGCTTTACCAAAGCATAGTGCCAAGGAAGAGCTTTCTGCTATAGGCAAAGGCAAGCGGAATGCAGATTTGTCAAGCTATGCCCACCTCAACGCCCAAGACATTCATTCTGGTTTTTTGAACCGTCTGTACACAAGCCGCAACTATGAAGCCGGTTTAGTGAATCTGATGAAAGAGCGATATGAGGTAACTGCATAACTGTCTCTCTTGCGTCCAACTTCGAATATCAACTCCAGTAGCCCCCAAGGGCCGGTTTATGATGTCAATCTAAACCGGGACTTTGTAATATCTCAACTTTGCGTGCTTAGCCTCCAAGGGCCGGTTTATCTTTTTAAGATGAACCGGTACTTTAGAATTGAATCTTGTAACTTTCGCCTATGTAGTCCCCAAGGGCCGGTTTATCTTTTCAAGCTAATCTGGGACTTTTATTCTGCCTAATTGCTTGCTGAATACCATTGTACATCAATCATCTGTTAAGCTGACTAATGGAGGAATACCCATAATGTTACTTTAAGCAAATATACATTAGCCCCCAAGTGCCAAGAATAATACTTGTATTGAGCTTGGGACTTGTAAAAATTTCTGATAACAAGAAAATAGGCATTAGCCCCCAAGTACCAAGTGTATAACTTGTTATGTGCTTGGTACTTCAAATATGAGCTGCCAACTCATGATATGTCTTTCTCTTATAGGCTGAGCTGAGCAAAAAGGAAGCCCAAACCGCTGATCTTCAAGAAAACATCAAGTCCCAACAGGCAGAAACCTCCAAAGCGAAAGATGAGCTGACCAGTGCCTTAGCAGCCATGGAGAAACTGAAGGAGGGTTTCAAGAAGGAGCGGGCGGATTGGGACATAGAAAAATCCACATTGCAAAAAAGGGCTGAGGACGCAGAAGCAGCTCTTAAACCAGTGGTAGAAGAGCTGACTGGTTTGAAGCGGCAGATAAATGCCATGACCACTGCTGTGTTTGGTAAATATCCTCACTTTAAGTTTTCAACATATATTATCCCATATGTTGCCGGTTTACTGATGTTTGTAATGATGCAGGAACTGACATTACTCATCTGGGCTCTGACATGCAGAAGAAGTTGAAGGCTGCCTATACTCTTATAAAGCAGTTATATACCGGCGCACAACGGATCATATCTACTGCCTCTCATAACAAGCCGCCTCCAACCTTAATCAAGGAAACCTTAGAAAGGATGTCAATGCTACCTGCCCGGTTTGAAGAGTTAAAAAGATCGGCTGCAAGGGCATGTGCTCTGACCGCGCTAACCCGTGCTAAAGCATGGGTGCCTGATCTTGATCCGGTGGATGTGGGTAAGGGCTATGCAAGCTTAAGGGAAGACGGATCAGATTTTGACAATGATAACCTCCAAGCCATAACCAGAGAAATGCGTCCACTGGCTTGCCAATTGGCTGAAGAAACTGATCTTTCACACTATCAGGCGATTTATGACGCCAACAACAAACGGGTTGCTGCACCAACTCCTGATGCTCAAAATCTTATCCCGCCAATCCGTAAGCATACCTATGCCCCTGACATTGAACCATCCACACTTATAAGTGATGAAGCTGTATTCCAAGCCCTAACTGGGATCGATTGGGCAACCATTGACTTCCAGCCACTGGGTAGAGAGGAGGAGGATGAACCGGCGCAAGATGATCCACAGCCGTCAAGTCATCCTGGTGACGAGTCATGATCCGGAGGCCGGTTTAGCCTTCTGCGTACTGCAACACTTGCTGAAAACAATTATTTTTTTGGGCATTAAAGTGCCTTGTAATAGGCTAGTTCAAACACTTGGTCTGCTATGCCATCGCGCATATTTATTTTGCCTAACACTGTTAATCCACCATGCTTAGGATATATTATGTCTGCTCATAATCCGTAGCAGCTTATTCAAGCTGTTCCTGCATACAAGAAATTGAAAGTGTCCTGGCGGTTTACCGCCGGATGGGTCATGATGCCCAAATATATAGCGAGGGTTTATAACCAAGGCTGTATTTGAAAATAATCAAATATGAAATAGATGATACCTGTGACATTGAATCACATCGTTGGTTTTACCAACTTTTTTGTAGTAAGGGTGATAACCCCAATCTTGAGTACTGATAACTCCTTCCATATTTTGCCGGTTTATGATAAAACCGTACCGGGTTGTAATAAACACCGATTATCCATATATAATATTGGCGACTTGTAATTGAAAGCATACCGGGTCAATAAACGCCGGATTATAACTGATCATGTACTGACAACTTGTAGTTGAAAGCCAAGCCGGGTCAATAAACGCCGGTTTATCATAAAATATTATAAACCTCATCAAAGGAGAAAAAATTCTGACAAACCAAAGCATAAAAAGAACATGCGAGGCTTTTCATGGGCTGCCAGGCCCAAAATCGAGGCTTTTCATGGGCTGCCAAGCCACTGAGTTAAACCATTTTACAAAGCCTTTTAAGATGGACCTCACATTAACCAATCGTCATTTTAACTTTGACATGTTCAGGGTCTGTATAAGATTGACTTGCCAAACGTTCGGCGGGTCATACCAGGATTACCTAGATGGAGTGGCTTACTTCAAAAAGGCAGGATAACCTAGGGTTTTAGGTGAATACACCTGGCTTCCAAGCCTGGCTTGATAGCCTATTACAAGGGTTAAGACTTTTTGTCGCCGTGCAACAAAAGAGCCCCCTGGTGATATTTTGAGCTGTGCTCAGTGGGTGCCTATGTTTGAGTTGTGCTGTGCAACGTACTCTCTTTGGCCCCTTATGATAATATTGGCCTGATAGCCAGATTACCGAAGTAACCAGAGCTGTGCTCTTATGATAACATTGGCTTGATAGCCGAATTACCGAAGTAACCAGAGCTGTGCTCTTATAATATTGGCTTGATAGCCGGATCAATGGGTAATCAGAACTCCGCCTTATAAACAGAAGTCCCCATATAACCAAAAAACTCTTAAGGGAGAACGGCAGAAGCCCCGCTTTAGCAGGGATGCCGGTTTATTATATTGATCATAATATATACATTGTCAAAAATATGTACATAAGAGGAGCCTATGGCTCAGGTGTAGTAAGGCCGAAGATGAGCGATATTCCACGGCCGGTGGGTCTCCTCCTACGATTTACGTGAGTCTTTGTGCTCTCGGACATCGATAAGGTAGTATGACCCGTTATGCAGATTCTTGCTGACCACAAAGGGTCCTTCCCAAGGCGGGGATAACTTGTGCATATCAGCCTGATCCTGGATGAGTCGGAGCACCAGATCGCCTTCTTGAAAAGTTCTGGTTCTAACTCGGCGGCTGTGATAACGACGCAGATCTTGCTGCTAAATCGCCGAACGAGTTGCTGCAATGTCACGCTCCTCATCTAACAGGTCAAGTGCTTCCTGTCGTGCCTTCTCATTGTCAGCTTCGACATAAGCCACCACACGAGGCGACTCATGACGGATGTCACTAGGGAGAACCGCCTCTGCTCCGTAAAATATGAAAAAAGGTGTGTAACCCGTAGATCTGTTGGGCGTGGTATTGATGCTCCATAACACATAAGGTAACTCTTCCACCCAACAACCCGGCGTCCTCTGCAGGGGAACCATAAGCCGGGGCTTGATGCCTCTCAGGATCTCTTGATTGGCTCTCTCAGCCTGAGCATTAGATTGAGGATGAGCACGTCAAGCCGGGTGTGCTCACGTTGACAAAATTCTTTCATAGCACCCTTGGACAGATTAGTACCATTATCAGTTATGATGCTGTGTGGAAGACCAAACCGGAAAATCACCTTCTTGATAAATTGAACCGCCGTGGCTGCATCACACTTACTGACTGGCTCTGCCTCTACCCATTTGGTGAACTTATCAACCGCCACCAGAAGGTGGGTCTTCTTATCCTTGGATCTCTTAAAGGTCCCAACCATATCCAGCCCCCAAGTTGCAAACGGCCAAGTGATTGGAATCATCCTCAATTCTTGAGCCGGTACATGAGCACGCTGTGAGAATTTTTGACAGCCATTGCACTTTTTGACCAAGTCTTCAGCATCAGCCTGAGCCGTCAGCCAATAGAAGCCGTGACGAAAGGCTTTGGCTACCAGGGACTTTGAACCGGCGTGGTGACCACAATCCCCTTTGTGAATCTCACGCAAAATCTCACAGCCTATTTCAGGGGACACACAACGCTGAAACGCCCCTATTACACTGCAATGATGCAACTCTCCATTGATAATGGTCATTGACTTGGATCGCCGGACTATCTGCCTGGCCAAAGTTTCATCCTCAGGTAACTCGCCCCGGTTCATATACGCCAAATATGGGACCGTCCAGTCAGGGATAACATGAAGAGCCGCCACCAAATGAGCCTCTGGATCAGGAACAGCCAAATCCTCCTCTGTAGGTAGCTTTACCGACGGGTTATGCAAAACATCCAGAAAAACATTAGGCGGAACCGGTTTACGCTGAGAACCCAAACGGCTTAAAGCGTCCGCCGCTTCGTTCTTTCGCCGGTCCACATGGTCAACCTGATAACCTTTGAAGTGGCCAGCCACAATATCCGCCTCTCGTCGATACGCTGCCATGAGTGGGTCCTTGGAATCCCAAGTGCCAGACACTTGTTGAGCCACCAGGTCCGAGTCACCAAAACACTTAACCCGGCTTAGATTCATCTCCTTAGCCATTCGAAGACCATGGAGTAAAGCCTCATATTCAGCTGCATAGTTAGTGCAAGGGAACATTAAACGGAGAACATAACAAAACTTATCACCTCGTGGGGAAGTTAACACGACTCCAGCCCCCGAGCCCTCCAATTGCCTGGACCCACCAAAATGAATAGTCCAATAAGTATGATCCAGCTTCTCTTCTGGCGCCTGTAACTCTGTCAAGTCATTGATGAAATCCACAAGCGCTTGGGACTTGATTGCCGTCCGAGGCATATACTTTAACCCGTGAGGTCCAAGCTCAATGGCCCACTTGGCAACCCGGCCAGTTTCTTCCCTGTTTTGGATTATATCTCCCAAAGGGGCAGAATTGACCACAGTGATGGGGTGTCCCTGAAAATACTGCTTAAGCTTCCGGCTCGCCATGAAAACTCCATACACCAGCTTCTGCCAATGTGGGTACCTTTGCTTGGACTCAATAAGCACGTCATTCATATAATAAACCGGTCGTTGAACCGGATACTCCTTTCCAGCCTCCTTGCGCTCTACCACAATGGCCACGCTGAAGCCCGGGCATTAGCAGCCACATATAACAACAACGGCTCCTTCTCGACTGGAGCAGCAAGGACAGGTGGCTCGGCTAACTGTTTCTTCAAGTCCTCAAATTCCGCATTAGCAGCATCACTCCAGACAAAATTGTCTGTCTTTTTCATCATCTGATATAGAGGGATAGCCTTCTCTCCCAATCGGCTGATAAACCGGCTCAGCGCTGCAATACGACCCGCCAGACGTTGAACATCGTTGATACACGCCGGTTTAGCCAGAGATGTAATAGCTTTGATTTTCTCTGGATTAGCTTCAATGCCCCTGTTTGACACCAGTAAACCCAAGAGCATGCCTGCCGGAACACCAAAAGCACACTTGGCTGGATTAAGCATCATTTTATAAACCCGGAGATTATCAAAAGTTTCCTTCAAATCATCTATCAGTGTCTCCTCCTTTCTGGACTTCACCACAATATCATCCACATAAGCATGAACATTGCGCCCGATCTGATTATGAAGACAATTCTGCACACAGCGCTGATAAGTCGCCTGGGCACTCTTGAGCCCAAAAGGCATAGATACATAGCAGAAGCCTCCAAAGGGAGTTATAAAAGTTGTCTTCTCCTGGTCCTTAACTGCCATTTTGATCTGATGATAACCAGAAGAAGCGTCCAGAAAGCTCAAACGCTCACAACCCACCGTAGCATCAATGATTTGATCAATACGAGGGAGGGCAAAAGGATCCGCTAGACAAGCCTTGTTGAAATCTGTGTAGTCCACACACATACGCCAAGTGGCGTTCTTCTTAAGTACTAGCACCGGATTAGCCAACCACTCAGGATGAAATACTTCAATGATAAACCCAGCCGCCAAGAGCTTGGCTACCTCCTCACCAATGGCCTTGCAGCTAGTTCTCTCGGTACACCTGGCATGTTAGAAGGTTTCCATGCAAAGATGTCCCGGTTCTCATGGATGAACTCGATGAGCGCGCTTTCCTATTTCGGATCCAAGTTAGCGCTGATGCTGAACTACTTGGATGAATCGCCAGGAATAAAATCAACCAGCTTATCAGTCGATTTAAACTTCAAGGCCGGATCATGCTCTGTAGTTTACTTTTTCAAAGAGGTAATATCCGCCGGATCAACATTGTCCTTGTAGAACTTCAACTCCTCTGTTGCACAAACCGACTCAACATAGGCCGCATCACCTTCTTCACATTCCAAAGTGATCTTACGGCTCCCATGTACTGTGATGGTCCCCTTATGACCCAGCATTTTGAGCTGCAGATAAACATAACAGGGCCTTGCCATGAACTTAGCATAAGCCGGCCGTCCAAACAGGGCATGATACGGGCTCTTAATTTTTACCACTTCAAAAGTCAAGGTCTCTGATCTTGAATCATGCTCATCTCCAAAAGCAACCTCCAGAGCTATCTTACCAACTGGATACGCCGATTTACCAGGCACCACACCATGGAAAGCGGTGTTTGACGGTTTAAGATTTTTATCTGTTAACCCCATGCGACAGAAGGTTTCATAATAAAGGATGTTGATACTACTCCCTCCATCCATGAGCACCTTGGTGAACTTATAGCCTCCAACCTAAGGTGCTACCACAATTGCCAAATGACCCGGATTATCAACCCGGGGCGGATGATCCTCTCGACTCCACACAATGGGCTCTTCAGACCAGCGCAAGTAACGGGGCACCGCCGGTACAACGGTGTTCACTGCCCTTTTATGAAGCTTCCGATCGCGCTTGCACAGGCTAGTGGTGAAGACATGATACTGCCCACTATTCAACTGCTTCGGGTTGCTCTGGTAACCCGACTGTTGCTGCTGATTCCCCTGATGATTATAACCACCCTGGTTGCCCTCACTGCCCTGATTGCCATGTCCATTTTGATTACCTTGAAATCCTGAGCCAAAACTGCCTCCACCATAACCCGGCCTATGAGAACCGGGTCTTGAACCGCCGGGCAGTCCATGATCATATCGGAAAAGATCCGAATTTTTGAACTCCCACATAATAAAGCAATCCTGACAGAGGTGAGTAGCAGGCCTTTCTCGCGTCCCGTGCTTTGGGCAAGGCTGGTTTCACAGGCGCTCAAGATTGGGACCGGATCGCCCACCCCGCGAGGGCAGTTTACCCTTATGACGCTGACCATTATCCTACGTGTTGGTGTTAGGCACAAAATCTAAACTGTTATCCGCTTTACGCTTACCGCTGTTTCCATGACCCGCCGAGTTATGCTGCTGCCCTTTGGTCCTGCCGCTCTTCTTTCCCTTTCCCGGCTTTTCATCGTCAAACTCAGGGTCCTTGGTACTATCAGAATCGGCATACTTAACCAGAGCTGCCATAAGCGTCCCCATGTCATTGCAGTGACGTTTGAGCCGTCCCAACTTCAGCTTCAGAGGTACGAACCAGCAATTACCTTCCAACGTTAAAACTGTTGTATCAGCGTTGATGCGGTCCGATGAATGCAAAATTTCTGAAACTCGGCACACCCAATGGGTTTTTGGTTCACCTTCCTCTTGGACACAGGCAGCTAAGTCCACAATTGACATGGGCTGCTTGCACGTGTCTTTGAAATTCTGGATAAACCGGGCCTTTAACTCGGCCCATGACCCAACGGAATTAGCTGGTAAATTTTCAGCCAAGTACGAGCTGTTCCTTCCAACATCATGGTGAAGTATTTAGCACACGCCGCATCATCCACATCCAGCATCTCCATTGCCATCTCATAGCTTTCGATCCATGACTCGGGGGGTAAATCGGCAGTGTAATTGGGCACCTTACGTGGACCCTTGAAATCCTTGGGTAGCCGTACATTACGTAGAGCCGGGTTGAGACATGGCACCCCCAAAGAATGGGAGGTAACTCCTAGTTACACCGAAGTTGTTGGACGAACCAGAGTAAGCTGACGGGCCACGTACTGCGCTGCTAACTTAGCTTCTCGATGTGCCCTACCATGATCCACCACATCCCGAGCATTAGCACCATCGCCCGACGGGTCATGCCCTCGAGGCAGGTTACGGTTCCACGCACTGCTTGACACAGCCGGTTCATCAATACGCCTGCTGTAACTCCGGCTTGGGCGAGGAGTGGAATGAATCCTCCCACAGCTGTATGAATAAGCCTGCTGCCGAGTCAAGGCTGTCTGAAGGAGCTCTCTAGCCAGTCGTGTCTCAACTGCTACTGGAGACTCGCCTTCGATCAGGAGAGCTGCCAATCATGAAGCGGCGGCGACGATGTTATCCAACGGGTTAGAGTAATGGCCCAGAGGCGTTGAGACGTGCTGCGATAGGACATTGTTCTGACGAGGCGGATCCATCGTGCGTGGCTGAACCGGTGCCCCCGTTCCAGGTGCCTCCACCCGGTTTACCATTGGCTGGTTACTGGTTCCTGCTCCTGGTGTGTTAAAGAGATTCCTTGCCTCATAAACCGGAGGCAGGTGAGACCGGTACCTTCTCCTCATGACATCATTTGACGCACTCTGATCCAACATAAGCCGGTAGGCCTGTGCATCTAACTCGGCCCGCTCTACCGCCATCCTGGTGTCCTCAGGTGCCAGGTCTGCCTTGGCCTGAGCTATATGATCCTTCACTTTCGCAACTTCTGTGTTATGCTCATCCTGATTCGCCGTGTTAACCTCTGCCGCTAGCAGCGTTGCCAAAGCATCAAATAAGTCAGACAAAACTTGAGCCGGCGGTCGCGTAGGGCCTCCTGCCCCGGCTGCTGTCACCGTTGCCGAACCGAAGATCATCGCTGCTGTAGTCGAAGAGTGCTGCGCAGGCCGTGTACCGACCATGAAGATCGCAACCCGGCTCGGCGGATCAAAGGGGCTCGGAATACTGTCGCCATCGGAACAACCCCCAAACCGGCCATCTTGCAGTTGGTACAACTACTCGGTCTCCTCGGTAGATGACTCGTCATCAGAGTAAACGACGGTTTCACCACCAGATGCCGATCTATCCTCAGATTCCGCTCCATGGATAACTCCCACGAAGGCATGCTTCATAGCAGGCTGAACCCGGGCGGGTCTCGCACGCTGAGCCGTTTCGACGATGTCGGTGCAGATGTCCGGCTCAGGGCCCGGTTCGCCGATCTTGCCAATGAAGACGTGGATGCCACCGAAGGGGACCCGGTACCCGTACTCAACTGAACCGGCCTCGGGGCCCCAGCCTGCGTCGTCGATGTAGAGCTTGCCGCGACGACTCTTGGTCATCCGGCCCACAGCGTATCCCTTGAGCCCTTCGAAGCTGCCTTCTAAGAACTCGAAACCATCGTTAGACAGCCCCATGGTGGGCGCCAACTGTCGTGGGTTTGTCACGGCAGATGTCCTAGCGTGGGGACTTAGTCGTGGAGCCATCATGACGGGTTAGCTTAAAGGGGTTAAAGCGGACAAAGGACGCAAGGAGTTTATATTGGTTCAGCCCCTTGCGGTGAAGGTAAAGGCCTAATCCAGTTGATGTGGAATTGCTAGGGTTTCGATGACCAGGGAGCGAATCCGCTTGACCTGGCTCTCGAGTTTGGTGTCTCTCCCCCCTAAGCCGCCGCCGGGTCGTCCCTTTATATACACAGGTTGATGCCCAACGGTTTACAGAATCCCAAGGCCAGCTCATAAACGTGTCCGGCTCGGTTTCTACCCTTTCTTATCTTACAGCACAAGTTACATATCTCATGGCGGTTTATGTCTATGGGCCCTAATTCGCCTTTGGGCCCTGGGCCTGCGTGTTAGATCTCCTCCTTAAAGCGCCATACTCCTTGTCTTCATGGGCTTCAAATATGACTAACTCATTATGGGCATAACCCGGCCCCCCTGGCCGGTTTATACTCAGTAGTAATATCCCCAACAGGTAGGGCGCGCCCAGGGGGGTAGGGCATGCCCCTTGTCTTGTGGGCCCCTCGTGGGTCTCCTGACCTAATTCTTTTGCCCATATATACTCTTGAACCCGAAAACCTGTAGCGACCATGATCCCAATGGATCGAAGTCTTTGTGATTAAGTGTCATCCCTGGATCGATATGCTGACACACACAGTACTCGAGGAATTATAACAGAGTTCAATCACACACTTATTACATCGAGGTCCTCATAAAGAGTATCTGCTACACAATTAATATGGCTGAAGGCCATCTAAACTAAATAACTGCGGAAGCTTCAAAGATAAATGAGTCCATCAACTCCAATGGCATAGCTGAGTGCATGATAACGACCTATCACACCTTATTCTTCGTCGGTAAAGTCTGCAACATGAGACGTTGCAGCCGTGTAGGTCAGCACATGGAATATGCTGGCAGAGTTAAATTGTAGAGAAATAGAATGCAAGAAACTATATCTACATGCATATTTGGCTGGTGGAGGCTCTAATTTTAAAGCTTTGCATAAAGCTAATTTTTCGCTACAACAGTTATACCAATATTTGAGAAGGTTCCTCCAACTCAAATCCCAACATTAATAAAATATCATCATTAAACCCAATTCATTCATTAAAGAGTGACGAGATCAACAATAATATCCACTTATAGATACTCAAGATGTCCATAGCTGGGGACACGACTAACCATGATTAGTTTGTACACTCTACAGAGGTTGCGCAATTTTCCCCACAAGACTCGACCGCATCCATGATCGGAAGATCAAGACATAGTCTTTCTGAAGCATTAACTCTCTACTCTGGGTAGACTGGTACACCTACTTTCCCCTACATCTGCTAGTCCACCTCTTCAAGAGCTCACACAACTTACTCAACTATGCCAGAGCCCATAATTGCTTGTGGCTGCACACAGAAGTTTCTAGGCATGAAATATCATATGATCCCTTTGATCCTGGGTGGCGAACGAAGGAAAAATCACAGGGGTACTCCGGGATTTCCCAAATGGGCAAGCACTGGTTTCTCCAGGTGCCCCAACCAATCCAACCAGATGTGTATTAAAGTTGCCACCTTAATGTTATCCAAAATTATTAAGTCTCACAACTTCCATGTACATCACGATCCCAATCCCTGTCTACAAGCATGGCTAAGCAATATATCAGCATAACGTATATTCCCGGGGTGATCAAAGGTAATAGGTTCCTACCTCAAGTACTACCACCAAACCGCATGTTCCCAATCCTACTCATGCAAATATTTGAGGGGCGAAAACTAATGCATAGTAAAAACTGGGTATAGAAAAGTATGATCAAAGTGTAACTTGCCTTGCCGATGATCTAAAAACTCTAGAGATTCACAGTAACAAGCTTCGCACTCTAGAAAATCTAGCGTAGACAAACAATAACATACATAAGCAATCAAGCAAGCGATGCAAAGAGAAAACGAGAAAAGATCCAAATAAAACTCGAAAACAAGCAAAACTAAACTAAACAGAAAATAGATTCTAACAGAAATATTTTTGTGTGGATTAGGTCTTAACAGTAGGTACATGTGATTAGCTACGATATGCAAAAAGAATCATCCCAAACGGAGCTACGAAACTCAAGATACAAACAAAACAAGACCAAATACTAATCTGAACTAAACTCAAAATTTAATTGTCAAAATCATGTTCAAGTTGGTTTACTTTATAGAGGGGTTCGTTCTGAAGATTTAGGCGTTGGTTTCATCTAATTTGGATAAACGAGCTAAAAGTTGCACTAGTTTAAAGATCAGGGGCGAATCTGCGATAAAACTATTCACGGATAGGTCCCTGGCCGAAAATAAACAGAAAAAGAAAAATCTATCGGACGAACGTCCGCTAACAAAGGCTAACGAATGAATTTGTTTGTTAACAGATATAAACGGGTGAACGTTTGCTAACTAGACCAACTAATAATAAAAAACCGATCTATCCTAATAAACCGGAACTAAAAAAATAAAACCAAAAAGACCGATCCGGTCGGCAGTTTTACCGGTTCGGTCAACGGCAGGTCTTGGCGGCGATGGTGGGCGGTGGCTCCGGCGAGGCGGCGGCGGCGGCGCGACGAGCAGGAGGCGGCGTGGCTGCGGTGGTGGCAGAGGCGGGCGACGGCGACTCAGGACGGGGTGGAGAGAGCGGTGGGGTGGCGGCTCATAAGGAGGGGGTCGGGGGGGGGCTCCGACTTGCGGCAGGGGGCGGCGGTGGCTGGGCCGAGGCCTCGCTCTCAGCTGGGCCGGCCGAGTTCGGCGGCGCGCGCATTTTTTTTGAACAATTTTCCTGGAGAGTAAAACGCCCCAAATAAATATAATTATAGTCCTAAAAATTCCAGAAAAATTCACGTAGGTAAATGGCCTTATTAGTGACCTCGTGAACATTTTTCTGGACTTTTATGCCTAAACTAAAAATAAACATTACAGTTCTAATTACTCACCTAATAAATAAATAAACTAGCGAATAAAATCAGATAAACTCTCAAAACTTCAAAATTCAATTTCCAATATTTTTCTACTGATTTGAAGAAGTCATATTATCTTCTCTCACTATTTTTAAAATATTTGGAAAAGAATTTTGAAAAACAATTTGATCCAAATACCAAATTTTTGATAAATCAAAATTGGATTTTTGTGAAACCTCCAACTCTCTCAAATTGGTCCTTGAGTTGCTTAAGGCCTCTTGGATCAAAATGCAACCAAACTTAACAACAAAATGCAATAAATCCTGTATGCATATGAATGATCTATGTATAACATCCAAATTGAAAATTCGGATGTTACAAAACCATCAGGGGCATTCACGAAAACAGTTTTCCACCACCGCACCTTCTGTACCCATGAGATCCCATCTAGGGGCCTTTTCCAACGTCCTGCCGGAGGGGGATTCGATCATGGAGGGCTTCTACATCAACACCATTACCCTTCTGATGAAGCGTGAGTAGTTTACCTCAGACCTACGGGTCCATAGCTAGTAGCTACATGGCTTATTCTCTCTCTTTGATTCTCAATACCATGTTCTCCTCAATGTTCTTGGAGATCTATTCGATATAATACTCTTTTGCGGTGTGTTTGCCGAGATCCGATGAATTGTGGATTTTTATGATCAGATTATCTATGAATATTATTTGAATCTTCTCTGAATTCTTTTATGCGTGATTTGATGTCTTTGCAAGTCTCTTCGAATTATCGATTTGGTTTGGCCAACTAGATTGGTTCTTCTTCCAATGGGAGAAGTGCTTAGCTTTGGGTTCAATCTTGCGGTGTCCTTTCCCAGTGACGGTAGGGGCAGCAAGGCACATATTGTATTGTTGCCATCGAGGATAAAAAGATGGGGTTTTCATCATATTGCTTGAGTTAATTCCTCTACATCATGTCATCTTACTTAATGCGTTACTCCGTTCTTTATGAACTTAATACTCTAGATGCATGTTGGATAGCGGTCGATGTGTGGAGTAATAGTAGTAGATGCAGGCAGGAGTCGGTCTACTTGACACGGACGTCATGCCTATATTCATGATCATTGCCTTAGATATCGTCATAACTTTGCGCTTTTCTATCAATTGCTCGGTAGTAATTTGTTCACCCACCGTATTATTTTCTATCTTCAGAGAAGCCTCTAGTGAAACCTATGGCCCCCGGGTCTCTTTTCCATCATATTAATTCTCTTTTCCATCATACAAGTTTCCGATCTAGTATTCTTGCAATCTTTTACTTTCTGATCTATAAACCCAAAATACCAAAAATATTTACTTTATCGTTTATCTATCTCTATCAGATCTCACTTTTGCAAGTAACTGTGAAGGGATTGACAACCCCTTTATTGCCTTGGGTGCTAGTTTGTTTGATTATTTGTGCAGGTATTCGGTGATTTGTGCTTTGTCTCCTACTGGATTGATACCTTGGTTCTCAAACTGAGGGAAATACTTACTCTCCTTTGCTGCATCACCCTTTCCTCTTCAAGGGATAAACCAACGCAAGCTCAAGAAGTAGCATCGACAACCGGCAAGAGCCTTAGGGTTGTCTCTTAATTATTGTATGAAATGCAAGCGCCATGTAATTACTTTATGTCTATGCGTTAGCAATAGTTGCAGAAGTAATAGTTGGCGAGACGACCCCGACGCAATGATGGAGATCAAGGTGTCGAGCCGGTGACGATGGAGATCATGACCATACCATGTCACATATTTTGATTGCGTGTGATGTTTATCCCTTTTGTATCTTATTTTGCTTAGAACGATGGTAGCATTATAAGATGATCCCTTCACTCAATTTCAAGATAAAAATGTTCTCCTTGAGTATGCACCGTTGCCAAAGTTCATTGTTTCGAAGCACCTCGTGATGATCGGGTGTGATAAACTCTATGTTCACATACAATGGGTGTAAGACAGTTTTGCACATGCAGTATACTTGGGTTAAACTTGACGAGCCTAGGATGTAGAGACAAGGTCTCAGAACACTAGAGACCAAAAGGTCGAACATGAGTCATATAGTAGATATGATGAACATAGAGATGTTCACCATTGATGTCTACCCCATCTCACGTGATGATCGAACATGGGTTAGTTGATTTGGATCATGTATCACTTAGATAACTTGAGGGATGTTAATTTAAGTGGGAGTTCATTCGTAATTTGATTAATTGAACTTAAACTTATCATGAACTTAGTCTTACTAGTTTTTGCATATCTATGTTGTAGATCAATAGCTCGCAATATAGCTCCCCTATTTTTGATATGTTCCTAGAGAAAACAAAGTTGAAAGATGATAGTAGCAATGATGCGGACTTGGTCCATGATCTGAGAATTATCCTCATTGCTGCATGGAAAAATTATGTCCGTGATGCACCGCTAGGTGACAGACCTATTGCAGGAGCAGATGCAGACGTTATGAACGTTTGGCAAGCTTGATATGATGACTACTTAATAGTTTAGTGCGCCATGCTTTACGGCTTAGAACCGGAACTTCAAAAACGTTTTGAACGCCACAGAGCATATGACATGTTCCAAGAGCTGAAATTGGTATTTCATACTCATCCCCGTGTTGAGAGGTATGAGACCTCTACTTTACCTACAAGATGGAGGAGAATAGCTCAGCCAGTAGCATGGGCTTAGAATGTCTGGGTACTACAATCGCTTGAATCAAGTGGGAGTTAATATTCCGGATAAGATAATGATTGATAGAGTTCCTAGTCACTATCACCAAGCTACTAGAACTTCGCGATGAACTATAATATGCAAGGGATGAAGAAAACAATTCCCGAGCTCTTCGCAATGCTAAAATTGGTGAAGGTGAAATCAAGAAAGAGCATCAAGTGTTGATGCTTAAACAAGACCACTATTTTCAAGAAAAAGGGCAAGGGAAAGTAAGGAAACTTCAAGAAGAATGGGAAGCAAGTTGCCACTCCTGTGAAGAAGACCAAAGCTGGACCTAAGCCTGAAACTAAGTGCTTCTACTGCAAAGGGAATGGTCACTAGAAGCGGAACTGCCCTAAATACTTGGCGAATAAGAAGGATGGCAATGTGAACAAAGGTATATTTGATACATGTTATTGATGTGTTCCTTACTAGTATTTGTAGTATCCCCTGGGTATTTGATACCTGTTCAGTTGCTAATATTAGTAACTCGAAATAGGAGGTGCAGAATAAACGGAGACTAGTAAAGGGCAAGGTAAAGATATGTGTTGGAAGCGTTTCCAATATTTATATGATCACCATTGCACACCCCCTCTACCTTTGGGATTAGTGTTAAGCCTAAATAAATGTTATTTGGTGTTTGCGTTGAGCATGAACATGATTAGATTGTGTTTATTGCAATATGGTTATTCATTTAATTCAGAGAATAATTGTTGTTCTGCTTACATGAATTAAACCTTCTATGGTTATACACCAAATGTGAATGGTTTATTGAATCTCGATCGCAGTGATACACATATTCATAATATTGATGCCAAAAGATGAAAATTTGATAATGATAGTGAAACATACTTGTGGCATTGTCGTTTAGGTCATATTGGTGTAAAGCGCATGAAGAAACTCCATGTGGATGGACTTTTGGAATCACTTGATTATGAATCATTTGATACTTGCAAACCATGCCTCATGGGCAAGATGACTAAAACTCCATTCTCCGGAATAATGGAGTGACCTAAATACTTATTGGACATAATACATACCGATGTGTACGGTCCAATGAGTATTGAGGCACGTGGCGGGTATCATTATTTTCTAACCTTTACAGATGATTTTAGTATACTTGATGACACACAAGTCTGAAACATTTGAAAAGTTCAAAGAATTTCATGGTGAAGTAGAGAATCATCGTAACAAGAAAATAAAGTTTTTATGATCAGATCGCGGAAGCGAATATTTGAGTTACGAGTTTGTCCTTCATTTAAGAAAATGTGGAATTGTTTCACAACTCACGCCACTTGGAACACCACAGCGTAATGGTGTGTCCGAACATCGTAACTGTACTTTATTAGATATGGTGCGATCTATGATGTCTCTTACCAATTTGCCTTTATCATTTTGGGGTTATGCATTAGAGACAACCACATTCAGGTTAGACAGGGCACCGTCTAAATCCGTTGAGATGACACCATATGAACTATGGTTTGGCAAGAAACATAAGCTGTCGTTTCTTAAAAGTTTGGGGATGCAACACTTATGTCAAAAAGCCTTCAGCCTGATAAGCTCGAACCCAAAGTGGAGAAGTGAGTCTTCATAGGATATCCGAAAGAAACTATTGGGTATACCTTCTACCACATATCTGAAGGCAAAAATCTTTGTTGCTAAGAATGGGTCCTTTCTAGAGAAGGAGTTTATCTCGAAAGAAGTGAGTGGGACGAAAGTAGAACTTGATGAGGTAATTGTACCTTCTCTCGAATTGGAAAGTAGTACATCAAAGAAAGTTGTTCCCGTGATGCCTACACCAACCAGAGAGGAAGCAAATGATGATGATCATGAGACTTCAGATCAAGTCACTACTACTGAACCTCGTAGGTCGACCAGAACACGTTCTGCACCAGAGTGGTACGACAATCCTGTCCTGAAAGTCATGTTGTTGGAAAACAGTGAACCTACGAACTATGAAGAAACTATGATGAGCCCAGATTCCAAAAATGGCTTGAGGCCATGAAATCTGAGATAGGATCCATGTTTGAGAACAAAGTGTGGACATTGGTGGCACTACAAAAAAAGACACATCCATGACATTTTGGGCCGAACGAATTTTTTTCTGTCCTACTTATGACACTTTTGTGACGATAATTATGACAAAACCCGGTATCATAATAGATGTGGTGGGCTCCTACTTCTATGACAAAAAATCATGACAGAAAATGGGTTTTTGTCCTGGGAGGGCCGGAGACGCACCTGCATGTCATTCTTTGGGCCATCCATGACAGAAAAAATCATGGTAGAAGCGAGGGAAAATTTTGGGGAGTTCCCGGTTACGGTGGGTGGTCGGGGCCGAGCGATGTGCGAAGGGATTGCGCGTTTCTCTCGTACACGTACGCGCGTGGGTGCGAGGCGTTGGGCTCTAGCTGAACTCAAGTGAGGCATTCGCCTACTGAACCCGAGCGATTGCACTAGCTACATTACTGAACCTCGATCGACCCCTTGCTGTAACTGAACCCGATCGAGCGATTCCTTCACTACAGCTGCTAATTGAAGCCGATCGAACATGCTGCCTCTTGATGAACAGTAAATGTTGTTGGGGGTTGGATGAACAGTTCCCGGTGAGGGGGTGGATGAACAGGGCCTTGTGGGGGTGTAGAGGCCGTTGCCGCTGGATGAACATGACCTCGATCGATCGAGCCGGTTGCTAGGGGTGGATGAACAGGACCCCGTGGAGGGCTAGATGAACAGGATGACCCGGTGGAAGGCTGGTTGAACAGTAGCGGGTGGAGGGCTGGATGAATAGTAGATCCTGGAGGGGTGGTTGAACAGGACCCCGTGGAGAGGGCTGGTTGAACAGTAGCCGGTGGAGGAGCGGTTGAGGCTGGATGAACAAGAGCCCGTGGATGAACAGTCGCATGTGGAGGCTGGAGGAGGTCAACGGTGGATGAATAGTAGCCCGTGGAGGCTGGAGGAGGTCGACGATGGAGATGAACAGTAGCCCGTGGTCCCATTTTGTGGTACGCCACACCCCTCCCGATGAACAGGATCCCCGTTTCGACCGTAGTGCTCCAACACAAGTCCGTTTCCTCCATTTTGCGGTATGCCACACCCCTCCCGATCAACAGGACCCCCTTTCGACTGTACGCGGTGGAACACAAGTCCGTTTCCTCCGTTTTGCAGTACGCCAGACCCTTCCCGATGAACAGGACCCCGTTTTGACCGTACGCGGTCCCAGAAGGCCCGTTTCCTCCATTCTGCGGCACGCCAGACCTCATTTTGGCTGTTCCGTCCAAGCCGGTTGGCTCCCGATGAACACAACGTATTTCGTTGCCTCCCGTTGAACACGATGCATTCCGTTGCCTCCCCATGAACACGACACAGTTTCTCCATTCCGACCCAGCCGGTTGGCTTCCGATGAACAGGACGCCAGTGCTGCCATCCGTGGCCTCTCCATGTACACGAGCCCTGGCTGTACGTATGCGCGAGTACGTGTTCGATAGCCTGCCCATATGTACGTACATGGTCGTATTTACTTTCTTGCACCCTGGCCATACGTACGTGTACACAGTTTGGACTGGACTGCTTGAACTGCTACCGCTCCTTACTTGGTCACGGTTCATCGTGGCAGACAGACCGTTCGACTGGTATGTACACAGACAATGCTACGTACGCTTCGACTGGGTGGGTCTCAGCTGTCAGGGAGGATAAGGACGCACTTCCTTGCGTGCGAAGATATAGCTGGTGGGTCCTAGCTGTTAGGGGGGATAATCATTTTTTTGCCCATAGTAAGGATGCACTTCCTTGCATGTGAAGATGTAGCTGGTGGGTCCCAGCTATCTGTGGGACAAAACATCATTTTTAGGGTAAAAGGATGTAGTTGCATGCATGCGTCCATGGGCGTGGTGCGTCCCCACTGTCAGCCTCTCCAAGTACAGTCATCTTCCGATGACTCTTGTTTGTTGACCATGTTGACCACACCATGCAGAGCGCACCAAGCCGGTGGACGATGGCGAGGCCCCAGACTGGTACGCCTCGGAGATGGGGATGACGCGACAGTGGAGTCGCAGACAGAGAGGAGTGGGAAACTTGACTGCTTTGAGTGCGGGGTGGGCCTACACTCGGCAGAGAACAACAGGAGGTGCGGACGAGTGGAGGGATGGCCTGCCGTTGGTGGGGTAGCGTTTCGCTGCGAGGCACGCAAAACAACCGCGCTGGACGCCGGAGGCTGGAGCAGGCAGTCCCGGCAGCGCTGGGGGAAGAAGACGAGAGATTGAAGAAGAATGCCGGCCATTGGATGTGAATCCAACGCCTTGCTTAGGCTTGGAACTTTGTATTTTTATTTTTTGCGAAAGTGCTTTGGCTTCGACCTACTGGGCCACATGTCAGCCAATCCATTTGTTTTTTTAGTCCATTTGGTGGGCTGGGTGAAACAATGATGTAGCGCCTATGCAGCCCGTTAACATATTATGGTAGAATTTAAAGCCCTTTTGCATTTTTCTCAAAATCCGCGGACTTGCTGGGTTGGGTGAAAATATCATGTTGGGCTGGATGGAGAAATGTTACAAAAACATAAACACATGATTGCACGTCTAGTACTGCATTGGTCAGTAATGTCTTGCAAGCTTATGTACGCAATCGCCAGGAGTTAACTTGCCAAGTTATATATAAACAATATTATTATTATGTTGTAAGAACTTTTGATTTACGAAATAAAATATCATTTTAATTTGATGAGTTAATAGGACGTAGGGTATTTTTTTTAGGATAGACGTGGGAAAGATGAGTTGGTTCTATGGAAAAGTACAGGGAGAAAACTCAAATTACATCGAAAAGTAAAGTGGGAGAAAATTCAGATATAGGATTAATGAAATCAAAAAATAAAGAAAGTGGGAAGGTCTATAAAATGGTTGGACGAACGACAGGTCTAACCGAACCTTATGTTGTTTGTATTATATATGTGTAATAAAATAAGATATAAATATAAATATATATACTATTATAGAAGGGAAAACATAGGTTCAGTTTTGCATTCTTTTAGAAAAATAGAACTGAGCTATGTGTCATCTTGAAAAAACAAACGTAACTTGGGTTGCTGATGTTATAGACAAGCTAGGCTTCGAGGCCCAAAGGCCGCTTGATACATTGTGGATCCTAAAACATGTCGGGGGCTGTGCATGTTAAACAATAAAACCTAGGCCATGGACCTGGTGGGACCGGGACCGTCAACCTCTCGATGAACCATCGTCTCCTGATTCCTCTTATTTTGCTGACCATGTTGGGAACGACAGACGGGGCCGCCGTGAGAGCACCAAGGCGAAGGACGATGTCTAGACCTCGGACCGAACGAACCGGAGCGGGGGAAGATGCAGGCGGAGGGGAGTACGAGGGTTGACTTATTCGGGTGCAGGGTGGGCTGGTGGACCTGCCGCCGCCGGACAATGTGTGAGAATAGAGGAATGGCCTGGCCCACGCTATAAGCTATGGCGGGTCACCGAGGCGTGCGTTCAGGTCCTTGGTATCGTTGTCTTCTTTCATGTTGGCGTAGCAGGGGTTGATGATGGTCTCGGGTTACCCTAGCCTCAAGTGTGGTGGTTTTGGGTAAATAACTCTCGTCCTGTAGGTACTGCTTGAAGTCGGCGAGGCAGAGCTTCACCGAGTCCGCATCGTTGGTGTACATCACATTCAACTTGGTGCAGCTATGGGACTGAATGAAGAACTCAAAGGAGAACTCCTTGCTGAAGTCCATATCCAGTAGGCTCACGCCTCGGATCGCCATTGGAGTCTCTTCAAGTGAACGAGTGAGTAGGCGGTGCCAGCAGTTTGTTTTTCTGCTCTTGGGGAACTGGATTCAATAGTAAACTAAGTGTGTACATGCGACAACAATTACTATGTAACATCCCAAAATTTCAATTTGGAATGTTATATATTAGATCATCATTGCATATCATATTTTATCGCATTTCGGCTTGATGCTAGAAATTCTACGCAACTCAAGGACCCACGGAGAGAGTTGGGGATTTCGTTATTTTCATATTTGAGTTTTCTCAAATTTTGAAAAGAGGATCGTTTGATTATAATTATTTTTCTCTTCGAATATTTCTTATATGAAAATAAAAGAGAGGGGATAAAATGACTTCTCCAAAATAAAAAAATATTGGAGGTTAAATATTAAAATCAAAAGTATTTTATTCGGAGTTTTGTCGCTATTTTATTTGAATTAGGAAAAAAATGTGTTTCTCAAAATTGCATTACAGTCCCAAATAAATGTTCACTTTGTCCGCTATATTTTTAGAGGATGGGGAAAATTTATTTCAGGATTTTTGGAGTCCGTTTAGTATTTCTTTTCTTTGTTTTTCTGCGCAACAGAATTATTAAAAAAAAGGAAACCGACCTAGCCGGGCCGTGCCCGACTAGGACTCCGACCCGGCCGCCCTTATAAGCCGCCGAGGCCCGCCAGCCCCTCCCCCGACACCCTAGTGCCAGCCCCGCCCTGATCCGCCGCCGCCGCCAGCCGCAGCCGCGCCTCGCCGCCGCCGTCGCCCTGCGCTGCCGCTCGCTGTCCCCCCGCCGGAGCCGCCACCGCTCGCTGTCGCCCCGCCGCCCGCCGGAGTTGCCGCCGCCGCTCGCCGTCGCCGCCGCCGCCGACACAAACACCTAGGTAGCCGCCGGTTTTGTTTTAAAAACCATTCGGTTTTATTTCGAAAACCTAGATTCGTTTTTTATTAGATCGGCTTTTTTCCGGTTTAGTTAAATAGCGGACGTTCGTCCGAATGTTCATTTAAACGAACCTTGTTCACCCGTTAGCCACAGACAGCGAACGTTTGTTCGTTAGCCTGTTCGTCAGTTTTCTTTTTCCAGGGTTTTTCCGCGATTATTTTTGATCGTGATTTCTGCCCTGATTTTCGTTTTAGTTTATCTTTTCGCTCATTTATCAGAATCAGGCGATTCAAGTGCCTAGATCTTTGTCTCGAAGCCCTCTTTCTGTTTAGTAATTGGATTTTGTTTCTTTCACAGTTTGAGTTTCGTTGCTTCGTTTGATTTGATTCTTCTTGTAAACCAGAGTTCTAAAGTTGAACTTTCTTGTTAGATCTCTTATTTGAGTTTTACCCGTGCTTCTAGTTGAGTGCTTATCGTATGCTTTGTTTGTTTGCGATAGAGTACCCGAAGTGTGAAGCGTGCTACTACGAGTCTCTAGGTTTCGCGGATCATCATCAAGGCAAGTAACACTTTGATCATACCTCTTTACTACCCAGTTTATTGCATTAGATCCATCCTCAAACAATTGCATGGTTAGGATCTGATTAACATGTGGGTTTTGGGAAGTAGATGATGAGGTAGAACCTATTGCCCTGTTTACTATCAAACTTTTGGAGTTACATTTACGTGATGCTTATATTTCTATGCTATGCTCGTAGACGTGGTTTGGTTTAAGTGATTCATGACAGATGTGAGAGTTATTATTAATGGTTAACTTAAGGTGGCTACTTTAATACACATCTGGATGGATTGCTTGAGGCACCCTGGAGTACCCAGTGGTTGTCAGGGCACCTGGAGAATCCAGTGTTGTCCTAGGATATCCCGGAGTACCCGTGTGATCATCCTACGGTCCGCCACCCAGGCTCAAAGGGATCATAAGATTATTCATGCTAGAAACTTCCGTGTGCAGCCACAAGCTATTATGGGCTCTAGCATAGTTGAGTATGTTGCAAGACCTCTTTCAGTGGTGGGCTAGCAGATGTAGGAGAAAGTAGGTGTAACTGTCCACCCAGAGTAAAGAGTTATTGTTTCAGAAAGACTGTGTCTCGAATCTCCGACCATGGATGTATTCGAGTCTTGTGGGGAAAAGTGCGCAAACGTCTGCAGAGTGTACAAACTAATCATGGTTAGTGATACGTCTCCAACGTATCTATAATTTTTTATTGTTCCATGCTATTATATTACCTAATTTGGATGTTTATGGGCTTTACTTTACACTTTTATATCATTTTTGGGACTAACCTACTAAACGTAGGCCCAGCCCGAATTGTTGCTTTTTTGCCTATTTCAGTGTTTCGAAGAAAAGGAATATCAAATGGAGTCCAAACGGGATGAAACCTTCGGGAGCGATCTTTTCGGAACAAATGCAAACCTGGAGACTTGGAGTGGACGTCAAGCAATAACCGAGGCGGCCACGAGGGTGCCCGACGCGCCCCCTGGGGGTGGGCGCGCCCCCCACCCTCATGGGCCCCTCGAGCGTCCACCGACCTACTTCTTCCTTCTATATATACTCCTGTACCCTGAAACCATCAGAGGCGACCACGAAAACCTAATTCCACCGCCGCAACCTTCTATATCCGCGAGATCTCATCTTGGAGCCTTCGCCGGCCCTCCGCCGGAGGGGGAATCAACCACGGAGGGCCTCTACATCATCTCCAAGGCCTCTCCGATGAGTCGTGGGTAGTTTACCACAGACCTTCGGGTCCATAGTTATTAGCTAGATGGCTTCTTCTCTCTCTTTGAATCTCAATACAAAGTTCTCCTCGATCTTCTTGGAGATCTATTCGATGTAACTCTTTTTTGCGGTGTGTTTGTCGGGATCCGATGAATTGTGGGTTTATGATCAAGTTTATCTATGAGAAATATTTGAATCTCCTCTGAATTCTTTTATGTGTGATTAAGTTATCTTTGCAAGTCTCTTCGAATTATCAGTTTGGTTTGGCCTACTAGATTGATCTTTCTTGCAATGGGAGAAGTGCTTAGCTTTGGGTTCAATCTTGCGGTGTCCTTTCCCAGTCACAGCAGGGGCAGCAAGGCACGTATTGTATTGTTGCCATCGAGGATAAAAAGATGGGGTTTATATCATATTGCATGAGTTTATCCCTCTACATCATGTCATCTTTCTTAATGTGTTACTCTGTTCTTCATGAACTTAATACTCTAGATGCAGGCAGGAGTCGGTCGATGTGTGGATTAATAGTAGTAGATGCAGAATCGTTTCGATCTACTTATCACGGATGTGATGCCTATATACATGATCATGCCTAGATAATCTCATAACTATGTGCTTTTCTATCAATTGCTCGACAGTAATTTGTTCACCCACCGTAATACTTATGCTATCTTGAGAGAAGCCACTAGTGAAACCTATGGCCGCCGGGTCTATATTTTATCATATAAGTTTTTCTATCTACTTTTACTTGCATATTTTATTTTCCAATCTATATCATAAAAATACCAAAAATATTTATCTTATCATATTATCTCTATCAGATCTCACTTTCGCAAGTGGCCGTGAAGGGATTGACAACCCCTTTATTGCGTTGGTTGCGAGGTTCTTGTTTGTTTGTGTAGGTGCATGGGACTTTTGAGGAGCCTCCTACTGGATTGATACCTTGGTTCTCAAAAACTGAGGGAAATACTTACGCTACTTTGCTGCATCACCCTTTCCTCTTCAAGGAAAAGCAACGCATGCTCAAGACGTAGCAAGAAGGATTTTTGGCGCCGTTGTCGGGGAGGTCTTCGCTCAAGTCAAGACATACCAAGTACCCATCACAAACTCATCTCCCTGGCATTACATTATTTGCCATTTGCCTCTCGTTTTCCTCTCCCCCACTTCACCCTTGCCGTTTTATTCGCCCTCTCTTTCCCAATCTTCTCTCTCTTTCGCTTGCCTTTTTGTTTGCTCGTATGTTAGATCGTTTATCTTCGTTGTTATGGCTACTGCTGTGTCCGCTCCTTTGTCTCCCGAGTTTGAAGTTCTTCACTTCAAGCAAAGACAAGGAGAAAACTTAAAAGATGCTTGGTATAGGATGATAGAATCTTATCGTAACTACACCTTAGAGGTGAATTTCAGGATTTTACTCCGTAATTTTTATGTTGGACTAGATATGTCCCATAGACAACTCTTGGATTGTATTGCCAAGGGTAATTTTATCGAAATTGACCCCAATATTGCGCATGGATTTATAGAGGGAATAGTGGGAACACTATCTCAAAAAAGGGGGGCACAACCTACCCAGGTAGAGACACAAGTTTTTCGGAAAGATTTGTGAAGTAACAATTTTTTTACAAAAGTCTCTTGAACCTCTCAAGAGTATTAGTGGACATCTTCACCGCATGAATATGTTGATTACCCTTTGCAATAAGCGGTTGGATGATTTAGATCTAAAAATTTCCGAATATGAAGGGAAACGTAAAGAACCTCCCGGATTCGAGCATGATTCCGCTAAGAAATTAAAAATCAAAGATGGCACTACTTAGATCTATCCTCGCTTTTATGCCTAGCTAGGGGCGTTAAACGATAGCGCTTGTTGGGAGGCAACCTAATTGTATTTTAGTTTTTTGCTTTTTGCTCCTGTTTAGTAATAAATCTTTGATATAGCCTCTGGTTAGATGTGTTTTTATGTTTTAATCAGTGTTTGTGCCAAGTGAAACCTATAGGATCTTCTTGGATGATAGTTATTTGATCTTGCTGAAAATTCCAGAAACTTGCTGTTCACGAAAACAATTGTTTAAAATCACCAGAACGTGATAAAATACTGATTCCAATTGCAGTAGATCAATAAACAAATTATCTAGGTCTTCCTATTTTGGTAGATTTTTCTGAGTTCCAGAAGTTTGCGTTAGATACAGATTACTACAGACTGTTCTGTTTTTGACAGATTCTGTTTTTCGTGTGTTGTTTGCTTATTTTGATGAATCTATGGCTAGTAAAAGAGTTTATAAACCATATAGAAGTTGGAATACAGTAGGTTTAACACCAATATAAATAAAGAATGAGTTCATTACAGTACCTTGAAGTGATGTTTTGTTTTCTTTCACTAACGGAGCTCACGAGATTTTCTGTTAAGTTTTGTGTTGTGAAGTTTTCAAGTTTTGGGTAAAGACTTGATGGATTATGGAACAAGGATTAGCAAGAGCCTAAGCTTGGGGATGCCCAAGGCACCCCAAGGTAAAATTCAAGGACAACCAAAAGCCTAAGCTTGGGGATTCCCCGGAAGGCATCCCCTCTTTCGTCTTCGTCTATTTGTAACTTTACTTGGAGCTATATTTTTATTCGCCACACGATATGTGTTTTGCTTGGAGCGTCTTGTATGTCTTCGATTTTTAGTTTACCACGATCATCCTTGCTGTACACACCTTTTGGGAGAAACCCACATGATTTGGAATTTATTAAAATACTCTTTGTGCTTCACTTATATCTTTTGAGCTAGATAATTTTTGCTCTATGTGCTTCACTTATACTTTTTAAGAGCACGGCGGTGGCTTGATTTTGTAGAAATTATTGATCTCTCATGCTTCACTTATATTATTTTGAGAGTCTTTTAGAACAGCATGGTATTTGCTATGGTTATAAAATTGGTCCTAGAATGATGGGCATCCAAGTTGGGCATAATAAAAACTATCATAGAAAGTGAATTGGATGCTATGATCAATTTGATGCTTGATAATTGTTTTGAGATATGAAGATGGTGGTATTAGAGTCATGCTAGTAGAGTAATTATGAATTTAAGGAATACTTGTGTTGAAGTTTGTGATTCCCGTAGCATGCACATATGGTGAACCGCTTTGTGATGAAGTCGGAGCATAATTTATTTATTGATTGTCTTCCTTATGAGTGGCGGTCGGGGACGAGCGACGGACTTTTCCTAGCAATCTATCCCCCTAGGAGCATGCGCGTAGTACTTTGTTTTCAAAGACTTGTAGATTTTTGCAATAAGTATATGAGTTCTTTATGACAAATGTTGAGTCCATGGATTATACGCACTCTCACCCTTCCACCATTGCTAGCCTCTCTTGTGCCGCGCAACTTTCGCCGGTACCATACACCCACCATATACCTTCCTCAAAACAGCCACCATATCTACCTACTATGGCATTTCCATAGCCATTCCGAGATATATTGCCATGCAACTTTCCACCGTTCCATTTATTATGACACGCATCATCATTGTCATATTGCTCTTTGCATGAGCATGTAGTTGACATCGTATTTGTGGCAAAGCCACCTTCATAATTTTCATACATGCCACTCTTGATTCATTGCATATCCCGGTACACTGCTGGAGGCATTCATATAAAGTCATATCTTGTTTAAGTATCGAGTTGTAATCTTGAGTTGTAAGTAAATAAAAAGTGTGATGATTTTCATTATTAGAGCATTGTCCCAAGTGAGGAAAGGATGATGGAGACTATGATTCCCCCATAAGTCGGGATCAGACTTCGGACTTAAAAAAAGAGATAAAGGCCATAAAAAAGAGAAAGGCCAAATAAATAAAAAATGATGAGAGAAAAAGAGAGAAGGGACAATGCTACTATCCTTTTTACCACACTTGTGCTTCAAAGTAGCACCATGATCTTCATGATAGAGAGTTTCCTATGTTGTCACTTTCATATACTAGTGGGAATTTTACATTATAGAACTTGGCTTGTATATTCCAATGATGGGCTTCCTCAAAATGCCCTAGGTCTTCGAGAGCAAGCGAGTTGGATGCAGACCCACTTAGTTTCTTTTGTTGAGCTTTCATACATTTATAGCTCTAGTTCATCCGTTGCATGGCAATCCCTACTCACTCGCATTGATATCTATTGATGGGCATCTTCATAGCCCGTTGATACGCCTAGTTGATGTGAGAATATCTTCTCCTTTTTTGTCTTCTCCACAACCACCATTCTATTCGACATATAGTGCTATGTCCATGGCTCACGCTCATGTATTGCGCGAAAGTTGAAAAAGTTTGAGAATACTAAAGTATGAAACAATTGCTTGGCTTGTCATCGGGGTTGTGCATGATTAAATACTTTGTATGATGAAGATAGAGCATAGCCAGACTATATGATTTTGTAGGGATAACTTTCTTTAGCCATGTTATTTTGAGAAGACATGATTGCTTTGTTGGTATGCTTGAAGTACCATTGTTTTTATGTCAATATAAACTTTTATTTCGAATCATTTGGATCTAAACATTCATGCCACAATAAATAAAACTACATTGAGAATTATGCTAGGTAGCATTGCACATCAAAAATTCTTTTTTTATCATTTACCTACTCGAGGACGAGCAGGAATTAAGCTTGGGGATGCTTGATACGTCTCCAATGTATCTATAATTTTTGATTGTTCCATGCTATTATATTACCTGTTTTGGATGTTTATGGGCTTTATTTTACACTTTTATATCATTTTTGGGACTAACCTACTAACCGGAGGCCCAGCTCGAATTGCTATTTTTTTGCCTATTTCAGTGTTTCGAAGAAAAGGAATATCAAACGGAGTCCAAATGGGATGAAACCTTCAGGAGCAATCTTTTCGGAACAAATGCAAACCCGAAGACTTGGAGTGGACGTCAAGCAACAACTAGGCAGCCACGAGGGTGCCCCGCGCGCCCCCCACCCTCTTGGGCCCCTTGAGCGTCCACCGACCTACTTCTACCTCCTATATATACTCCCGTACCCTGAAACCAACAGAGGCGACCACGAAAACCTAATTCCACCGCCGCAACCTTCTGTATCCGCGAGATCCCATCTTGGAGCCTTCGTCGGCGCTCCGCCGGAGGGGGAATCAACCACGGAGGGCCTCTACATCATCTCCAAGGCCTCTCCGATGAGTCATGAGTATTTTACCACAGACCTTCGGGTCCATAGTTATTAGCTAGATGGCTTCTTCTCTCTCTTTGAATCTCAATACAAAGTTCTCCTCGATCTTCTTGGAGATCTATTCGATGTAACTCTTTTTCCGGTGTGTTTGTCGGGATCCGATGAATTGTGGGTTTATGATCAAGTTTATCTATGAGAAATATTTGAATCTCCTCTGAATTCTTTTATGTGTGATTAAGTTATCTTTGCAAGTCTCTTCGAATTATCAGTTTGGTTTGGCCTACTAGATTGATCTTTCTTGCAATGGGGGAAGTGCTTAGCTTTGGGTTCAATCTTGCGGTGTCCTTTCCCAGTCACAGCAGGGGCAGCAAGGCACGTATTGTATTGTTGCCATCGAGGATAAAAAGATGGGGTTTATATCATATTGCATGAGTTTATTCCTCTACATCATGTCATCTTTCTTAATGCGTTACTCTGTTCTTCATGAACTTAATACTCTAGATGCAGGCAGGGGTCGGTCGATGTGTGGATTAATAGTAGTAGATGCAGAATCATTTCGATCTACTTGTCACGGATGTGATTCCTATATACATGATCATGCCAAGATAATCTCATAACTATGCGCTTTTCTATCAATTGGTCGACAGTAATTTGTTCACCCACCGTAATACTTATGCTATCTTGAGAGAAGCCACTTGTGAAACCTATGGACCCCGGGTCTATCTTTTATCATATAAGTTTTTCTATCTACTTTTACTTGCATATTTTATTTTCCAATCTATATCATAAAAATACCAAAAATATTTATCTTATCATATTATCTCTATCAGATCTCACTTTTGCAAGTGGCCGTGAAGGGATTGAAAACCCCTTTATTGCGTTGGTTGCGAGGTTTTTGTTTGTTTGTGTAGGTGCATGGGACTTTTGAGGGGCCTCCTACTGGATTGATACCTTGGTTCTGAAAAACTGAGGGAAATACTTACGCTACTTTGCTGCATCACCCTTTCCTCTTCAAGGAAAACCAACGCAAGCTCAAGACGTAGCAGCTAGCCATGTCCCCAGTTATGGACATCTTGAGTATCTGGTTCTTGGATTATCATGTTGATCTCATCATTCTAAATTTAATTTGATTGGGTTTAATGTTGATGCTTAATTGGGATTGAGTTGGAGGAACCTTCTCAATGTTTAACAACCACCATGGTAGTTAAATAAAATTTATTCCTTTGTTGTAGGGAAAAATTGGCTTTATGCAATACTGTAACCATAGAGCTTTCCACCAGCCATATATGCATGTAGTGATAGTATTTATTCTGTTCACTACTCTATGTGTTACATTGCCAGCATATTCCATGTGCTGACCCGTTTCGGGCGGCAACGTTCATGTTGCAGACTTTTCAGACGACGAGTAAGGTGCCATAGGTCGTTGTCTTTCACTCAGTGATGCCGTTGGAGTTGATGGACTCACTTTATCTTCCAAGCCTTTCGTTGTTATCGTTTTTAGATGGCCTTAGGCCATATTATTGTAATAAGCTCTCTTTTGAGACATTCGATGTAATAAGTGTGTGATTGCTACTCTGTTATAAATCCTCGAGTACTGTGCGTGTCAGCATTTCCGATCCAGGTATGACACTGATGCACAGAGACTAGACTGTTTGAGGTCTGGTCGCTACAAGATGGTATCAGAGCACACGCTGACTGTAGGACACGACCACTAAGCTAAAGCCCGCAAAGGATTTTGATCACTACTCTCTTCTCATTTCTGACTGCTCTCCCTTTTCTACTCTATAGGATGGCAGATGCAAGGAACAAGTTCACCTAACCGGATGAAGATACGCCTTTTGGACGACACTTGAAGGAAGTCACTAGATACCTGAACATCGGAATACCAAGCTTCACCGGAACCTACATCGCCACTTTACCAGAAGAGGAGCGTTGGACGATTCGAGTTCAAGTTCCAGGAAGGATGTTCATGCAGTCACTGAGCCCATAGGGTTTTCCTTTGATGCACCAAGCTGGAGTCTAGGAAAGAGCATGGCAGCCCACATCACCATGGGACGCATTGGAGAAGTTTACCAGAAGGACCTCAAGGATACTATCTACCAGATTTGTGGGCGCCGAGAACAGCAATGGGAGATGATTAGCACCAGGAAGGATAGATCCATTGCAGCTATCATCCAGGAGTTACACCAGCACATTCGTCGCCAGGAGAACCAGATGTGCACAGGCATGATAGATCTGAAGAAGGCAATGACCAGGATCACAGAGCTGGAGGAAGAACTCAAGACTACACACGATGGGTATGAGGAGGAAATGACGATACTCGTGGAGAAGAATGACGATTTGACGAGGAAGCTAGGAGTATTCATGGGAGACCCCATGCCAAGAGGAGAAGACGACGATTCCACTTGTCCAGAGAACTTCATCATCATCGACGACACCGACTCAGACCCCGACGATAGGGAGGATGACTATGTTGATGAAGCTGGAGCTGATATCATGGAGTCTTCCACCGATCAAGTTTTCTAGTCGACCACCATATGAGTAGTAGCATTCCCCCCATGTATATAGTATAGTCCGAGCACTTTTGTAACGATAGTTAGACCGATGTGCCCTTGTTTGATTTGTTTGAAGTGATATGTTTGTGTTTGTCTCATGTGCATATGGGTAGTATTTTCCCTCTAGATCTCATTCTATTCTGTTTTTCTCATCTTCTCTAAACCCATCAGATGCCTCCGAGACGCGCAATGGATTTTCTTTCCCACCGGAGCTCACTCAGTTGATCCAACAGCAGAATACCCTGCTGCAGCTACTAGTCCAGAATCAGAATCAGGGGAACAACAACAAAAACAACCCACCAACACCACCACCTGTTGATCACTTAGCCCGTTTTCTAAGGCTGAATCCGCCGGTGTTCTCCAGTAGCACCGAGCCGATAGTTGCAGATGATTGGCTCCGCATGATTGGAAGGGAGTTGACAACTGTAGGATGCACAGATGCAGAGAGCATGTGTTTTGCCGCACATCAGCTTGATGGACCCGCAGCATCATGGTGGGAGAATTTCATAGCCACTTACCCCATCGACATGTCACATGGGACCAGTTTCAGCAGGCTTTTCGCACTGCCCATGTTTCAGCAGGAGCTATGGCCATGAAGAAGCGCGAGTTTCGCAACTTGCGCCAAGGAGGACGCACAGTGGGCCAGTATGTGGATGATTTTAGTAAGTTAGCACGTTATGCCCCGGATGACGTTGCTACAGATGCAACTAAGCAGGAGAAGTTTCTGGAAGGACTGAATGATGAGCTGAGCATGCAGTTGATGGTGGCAACCTTCAACAACTACCAGGAGTTGGTAGATAGAGCTCTCATGATTGAAGGGAAGCAGCAGCAGATCGATAACCGCAAGAGGAAGTATGGACAAGGGAAGTACAATTCAGGAGCTTAGCAGAGACCCCGTTTTACCCCGAACTCGGGAGGACACATGCACCATAACCATGGAGGTAACAATTCCAATGGAGGGAGTTCTCACAACCATAGTGGCCCCAAGAATGGGAATGGGAATGGAGGAAGCAACGGCCAGAACCGTTCCAACCCAGCAACGCCCGCCAAGAAGGATCTAAGTCACATTACTTGTTTCATGTGCGGGAAGAATGGACATTACGCCACGGAGTGTTTTGAAGCTAAGAATGGAAATGGCAATGGAAGCTCTGGGAAGAAGCCCAACCCTTTCAACAGGGGACAAGTGAACCACGTTAACGTGGAGGAGGTTGAAGCACAACCAGATGCAGTAATAGGTTAAGTTTTTGGTTAAGTCATTTACTGCAATCGTTCTTTTTGATACTGGTGCATCGCATTCATACATATCAAGGGGATTTGTGGATAAGTATAAGTTGCCCATCAAAGTTCTTAGAACACCGATGTTAGTAAGTTCGCCAGGAGCAGAACATATGGCGAGCCAAGGATGTTTTTAGATGCCATTGAACATAGGTAGGCATGTTTTCCCCTCAGACCTGATAATTCTGGAGTCGCAAGGTTTGGATGTGATTTTGGGTATGGATTGGCTATCGATGTATGGAGGGAACATCGATTGCGCCGGTAAGTCGACTATGCTCACCACCCGAGAAGGAAGGAGGATTAAGTATGTATCCCGGCATGTGCCGATGAGGACTCAAGTGAATTCCTTATCAGGAGTTTTACAGGAGGAAGTACCAGTGGTGAAGGATTTCCCTGATGTATTTCCAAAAGAGTTGCCACGCATGCCACCGGATAGAGACATTGAGTTTTTGATTGAGCTTTTGCCAGGCACAGGGACAATATCTAAGAGACCGTACAGGATGCCCGCAAAGGATTTGGAGGAAATTAAGAAGCAGACTAAGGAGTTACTGGATAAAGGCTACATTCGCCCAAGTTCGTCACCTTGGGGATCACCAGTGCTTCTAGTGGAGAAGAAGGACGGATCGCTAAGGATGGTTGTTGATTATCATGGATTGAATGAAGTGACAATCAAGAACAAGTACCCATTGCCGATGATCAATGATTTGTTTGACCAATTGCAAGGAGCTAAAGTATTTTCCAAGATTGATCTGTGATCAGGATACCACCAGCTGAAGATTCGAGAGCAGGATATACCTAAGACAGCTTTTACCACAAGGTACAGGCTATATGAGTATACCGTTATGTTATTTGGTCTGACTAACGCACCTGCCTATTTCATGAACATGATGAACAAGGTGTTTATGGAGTTTTTGGATAAGTTCTTCGTGGTGTTCATTGATGATATTCTGGTCTACTCAAAGAATGAAGAGGAGCATATGGAGCATTTGCGTTTGGTACTTGGGAAGCTCAGAGAACATCAGTTATATGCCAAGTTCAACAAGTGTGAGTTTTGGTTAATGGAAGTTGGATTCCTTGGACATGTCATATACGGAGAAGGAATAGCAGTAGACCCCAGGAAGGTTGTCACTGTGACAAATTGGGAAGCACCCATCTCAGTTGGAGAGATCCGGAGTTTTCTTGCACTCACAGGATACTACAGGAGGTTCATTGAGAATTTCTCGAAGATTGCAAAGCCCATGACGGAGTTGTTGAAGAAGGACACCAAGTTCAAATGGACTAAGGAATGTGAGGCCAGTTTTCAGAAATTGTAGAAACGTTTGGTTATAGCTCCAGTGTTGATTCTTCCAGATCAACGCAAGGATTATCCAGTGTATTGCGACGCTGCTCGTCAAGGACTTGGAGCAGTGCTTATGCAGGAGGGAAGAGTTGTTTCATATGCCTCACGACAGCTTAAACCCCATGAGTTGAACTATGCTAGACACAATTTGGAGTTAGCAGCCGTAGTGCATGCATTGAAGACATGGAGACATTTTCTCATCGGAAACCATTATGAGGTGTACACGGATCACAAGAGTTTGAAGTATATCTTCACGCAGAAGGAGTTGAATCTCAGGCAGAGGAGATGGTTGGAGCTCATCAAGGATTATGATATGAGGTTGCATTATCATCCCGGAAAGGCTAACGTAGTAGCCGATGCGTTGAGTCGCAAGAGTCATGTCAACACACTCATGACAGGAGAATTACCCAAAGAGTTAGCAGAGGATCTTCGTGAGCTATCTTTGGAGATAGTTCCGAGAGGTTATGTAGCATCTTTGGAAATTCAGTCTACCTTGATGGATAAGATCAGAGAAGCTCAGAAGACCGACAAGGAGATTGCCGAGATAAAGGAAAGGATGAGCAAAGGAAAGGCTAAAGGATTTCGTGAGGATGAGCACGATACCTTATGGTTTGAGGACCGCGTATATGTGCCTAATGACCCGGAGATCAGGAAGTTGATTCTGCAGGAGGCCCATGATTCGCCGTATTCAGGTCACCCAGGAAACACCAAGATGTATCTGGATTTGAAGGACAGTTTCTGGTGGACCGGAATGAAGAAGGATATTGCGGAGTATGTAGCAGTTTGCGATGTATGTCAGAGAGTGAAGGCAGAGCATCAGAAGCCAACCGGATTGCTACAGCCATTGCCGATACCCGAATGGAAGTGGGATAAACTAGGCATGGATTTTATCACGGGATTGCCCAGGACTCGTTCAGGCTATGACTCGATATGGGTTTTAGTCGATCGGTTGACGAAGGTAGCTCATTTCATCCCAGTGAAGACTACTTACACCAGTGCTAAGTTGGCAAAGATATACATGACCAGGATCGTATGTCTGCATGGAGTTCCGAGGACCATTGTATCAGATAGAGGAACCCAGTTTACCTCAAAGTTCTGGAATCAGTTGCATGAGACTTTGGGTACCAGGCTAGAATTCAGTACAACCTTTCATCCACAGATAGATGGACAGACCGAGAGAGTCAACCAGATTCTGGAGGACAGATTGAGAGCTTGTGCGCTAGATTATGGATCTAGTTGGGACGACAATTTGCCATATGCAGAGTTCTCTTACAACAACAGTTATCAAGCCAGTTTGTAGATGGCCCCTTTCAAAGCTTTGTACGGAAGGAGGTGCAGGACACCATTGTTGTGGGATGAAGTTGGAGACCGTCAGTTGTTTGGACCAGATTTATTAAAGAGTCCGAAGAGAAGGTTAAGCTGATTCGTGATAGACTCAAGGTAGCCCAGTCCAGGTAGAAAAGCTATGCAGATTCCAAACGCAAGGAGACAGTTTACAAAGTCGGAGACATAGTTTATCTTCGTGTGTCCCCACTTCGAGGAGTTAAGCGATTTGGAGTTAAGGGAAAGTTAGCACCACGTTTTGTGGGACCATACAAAGTTTTGGAACGTATGGGAGAAGTTGCTTACAAGTTGGAGTTGCCCGAAGGATTGTCAGGAGTTCACGATGTGTTCCACGTTTCCCAGTTGAAGAAGTGCCACGCAGAGATGGCTGATATTCCTCTGAGAGATACAGTGCCACTGGAAGCGATTCAGTTGGATAGCGATTTGACCTACGAGGAGAAACCAGTCAAGATTCTTGAGTTTGCCACCCGAGTCACATGCAGCAAGGTTATCAAGTTCTGCAAAGTTCAGTGGAGCCACCATACCAAGGATGAAGCCACCTGGGAATGAGAGGAAGATCTACGGAAGGACCACCCTCACCTATTTTCTAGCCAACGTGAATCTCGAGGGCGAGATTCATCTTAAGGGGGGTAGGTTTGTAACATCCCAAATTTTTAATTTGGAATGTTATACATTAGATCATCACTGCATATCATATTTTATCGCATTTCGGCTTGATCCTAGAAATTCTACGCAACTCAAGGACCCACGGAGAGAGTTGGGGATTTCGTTATTTTCAATTTGAGTTTTCTCAAATTTTTGAAAAGAGGATCGTTTGATTTTAATTATTTTTCTCTTTGAATATTTCTTATATGAAAATAAAAGAGAGGGGATAAAATGACTTCTCCAAAATAAAGAAATATTGGAGATTAAATATTAAAATCAAATAAGTATTTTATTCGAAGTTTTGTCGTTATTTTATATGAATTAGGAAAAAAATGTGTTTTTCAAAATTGCCTTAGAGGCCCAAATAAATGTTCACTTTGTCCGCTATATTTTTAGAGGACGGGGAAAATTTATTTCAGGATTTTTGGATTCTATTTAGTATTTCATTTCTTCGTTTTTCTACGCGACGGAATTATTTAAAAAAAGGAAACCGACCTAGCCGGGCCGTGCCCGACTAGGACTCCGACCCGGCCGGCCTTATAAGCCGCCGAGGCCCGCCCGCCCCTCCCCCGAAACCCTAGCGCCAGCCCCGCCCTGCCCCGATCCACCGCCGCGGCCAGCCGCCGCCGCCGCAGCCGCGCCTCGCCGCCGCCACCGTCGCCCTGCGCCGCCGCCGCCGCTCGCCGTTGCCCCGCCGCCCGCCGGAGTTGCCGCCGCCGCTCGCCGTCGCCGCCGCCGCTGTCGACACGAACGCCGAGGTAGCCACCGGTTTTGTTGTAAAAACCGTTTAGTTTTATTTCGAAAATCTAGATTCGTCCGAACGTTCGTTTTAACGAACATTGTTCACCCGTTAGCCGCAGACAGCGAACGTTTGTTCGTTAGCCTGTTCGTCAGTTTTCTTTTTCCAGGGTTTTTCCGCGATTATTTTCGATCGTGATTTCTGCCCTGATTTTCGTTTTAGTTTATCTTTTCGATCGTTTATCGGAATCAGGCGATTCAAGCGCCTAGATCTTCGTCTTGAAGCCCTCTTTCTGTTTAACCAACTTGAACAAGATTTTGGTACTACAAAATTTGACTTTAGTCCGGATTAGTAATCGGATTTTGTTTCTTTCGCAGTTTGAGTTTCGTTGCTTCGTTTTATTTGATTCTTTTTGCAAACCGGAGTTCTTAAGTTGAACTTTCTGGTTAGATATCCTATTTGAGTTTTACCCGCGCTTCTAGTTGAGTGCTTATCGTATGCTTTGTTTGTTTGCGATAGAGTACCCGTAGTGCGAAGTGTGCTACTACGAGTCTCTAGGTTTCACGGATCATCAGCAAGGCAAGTAACACTTTGATCATACCTCTTTACTACCCAGCTTTATTGCATTAGATCCATCCTCAAACAATTTCATGGTTAGGATCTTATTAACATGTGGGTTTTGGGAAGTAGATGATGAGGTAGAACCTATTGCCCTATTTACTATCAAACTTTGGGAGTTACTTTTACGTGATGCTTATATTGCTATGCTATGCTCGTAGACGTGGTTTGGTTTAAGTGATTCATGACAGATGTGAGAGTTATTATTAATGGTTAACTTAAGGTGGCTACTTTAATAAACATTTGGGTGGATTGCTTGAGGCACCCTGGAGTACCCAGTGGTTGTCAGGGCACTTGGAGAATCCAGTGTTGTACTAGGATATCCCAGAGTACCCGTGTGATCATCCTACGGGCCGCCACCCAGGCTCAAAGGGATCATAAGATTATTCATGCTAGAAACTTCGTGTGCAACCACAAGCTATTATGGGCTCTAGCATAGTTGAGTATATTGCAAGACCTCTTTTAGTGGTGGGCTAGCAGATGTAGGGGAAAGTAGGTGTAACTGTCCACCCAGAGTAAAGAGTTATTGTTTCAGAAAGATTGTGTCTCGAATCTCCGACCATGGATGTATTCGAGTCTTGTGGGGAAAGTGCGCAAACCTCTGCAGAGTGTACAAACTAATCATGGTTAGCCGTGTCCCCAGTTGTGGACATCTTCAGTATCTGGTTCTTGGGTTATCGTGTTGATCTCAGCACTCTAAATTTAATTTGATTGGGTTTAATGTTGATGCTTAATTGGGATTGAGTTGGAGGAACCTTCTCAATGTTTAACAACCACCATGGTAGTTAAATAAAATTTATTCCTTTGTTGTTGGGAAAAATTGGCTTTATGCAAAATTGTAACCATAGAGCTTTCCACCAGCCATATATGCATGTAGTGATAGTATTTATTCTGTTCATTACTCTATGTGTTAAATTGCCAGCATATTCCATGTGCTGACCCGTTTCGGGCTGCAACGTTCATGTTGCAGACTTTTCAGACGACGAGTAAGGTGCCATAGGTCGTTTTCTTTCACTCAGTGATGTCGTTGGAGTTGATGGACTCACTTTATCTTCCAAGCCTTCCGCTGTTATCGTTTTTAGATGGCCTTAAGCCATATTATTGTAATAAGCTCTCTTTTGAGACATTCGATGTAATAAGTGTGTGATTGCTACTCTGTTATAAATCCTCGAGTACTGTGCGTGTCAGCATTACTGATCCAGGGATGACACTGATGCACAGAGACTACACTGTTTGAGGTCTGGTCGCTACATACTACCCCTCCCTCGCCCGCTGCACGCCCGACAGAACATGCACCCTCGGCGCATTCAAACGCCTCCATTAAGAAACCTATTCTGGCCACACACGTCGGTTCACCAGCGGGTCCATATTGGTACTGTAATAACAAGTATTAGTGGTCACTTTACTTAAATTTAATTAGCTTTAATTAAAATTTATTCCTAAAAGAAGCAATGCATTGGCTCGTTCTATCAGTGCCACAGGATCAACATGCACAACAATTAGAATTATTATTCTTAGGACACACATGATCAGCACATTTGCCGTACTTTCACACAGACAATACTACCAAGTTGGAAAAGTTTGTTATGGTTGCTGTCCCACTAGAGGAATCAGGCACTTTGCTGTCAGCCATGGCTGACGGCAAAGGCATGGAAGGCTGACGGCAAAAACCTTTGCCGTCAGCCCATAGACGGCTACAGGTCCGGCTGAATAGGCTATGGCAAAGGCCGCTTTGCCGTCTGCTGGCTGACAGCAAAGATGCAAAGGGCCTTGTCGTCTGCTGACAGACGGCAAAGAGCCTGGATGGCACACGTGGTAGTTCAGGTCCGTTAAGTGGTTAATGGCGTGCTTTGCCGTCAGCTGGCAGACGACAAAGGCCTTTGCATCGTTGCTGTCAGCCAGCTGACGGCAAAGATGCAACGGCCTTTGTCGTCTGCTAGCTGACGGCAAATCTGCCAAATAGGCCAGCCCACTACACCCCAGGTTGTATAGGTAGCTGCCACGTGGTAGCTTTGTCGTCTGCTAGCGGACGACAAAGACCTTTGCCGTCAGCCAGCAGATGGCAAAGTGGCTATATAGCCCCTATTTTTCCTGTTTTTCCTAAATTCATTCAATTTGATAGAATTTCACACACACACACACACACACACATATATATACACATTTCAAAATAATTTCAACAATCATACCAACAATAAGTTTCCAACAACATATACAAGTTTCCAACAACATGAACATATACAAGTTTCCAACAACATTTCCATACATACATATCCAACAAGTTTGCAACAAGTGTCCATAAATAAAAAGGAAGCACAAGCACAAGTAAAAGTTTGCAACAAGTTTCCATCAATGCTAGCTTCCTCATCTCAAGCAAATCTCCAAATTAGGAAAGATGAAAGTTAGAAGAAGAAGAAGACTAGCTAGAAGAAAAAGAAGAAGAAAGAAGAAAGAAGAAAGAAGAAAGAAGAAGAAGAAGAACATTTTTTTAACTAAGGTAGGTAAAAATGCCATTTTTTAGCTAAGGTAGGTAAAAATGCTAAGTGTGTAGGTCATTTTAGAGCTAAGCTAGGTAAATAGGTTATTTTGGTCATTTTGCAGACTAAGGCATAGCCTAGTGGTCGGAAGGGGCTGATGCCTTCCCACCCACCTGCAATTTGGGTTTGTTGCACCAATTATACTGTAGGGGGTTCCCTTACAGTCTTTCTGTCAAAAAAATAGGTCATTTTGGAGCTAACCTAGGTAGTTATGCCATTTTTAAGCTAACTAAGCATATTTATTCATTTTGTAGGAGAAAATGGTAAGTGTAGGTCATTTTAGAGCTATCCTAATTAAAATCGGTCATTTTGGAGCTAGGTAAGGTTATTTTGTCATTTTGGAGGAAAATAAACTAATTATATGATAGTTTGGAGCTAAACCATGGTTATTATGCCATTTTTTTACCTAAGTAAGCTAATTATGTCATAAATGAACTAAAGCTAAGTACAGTCCATTATTTAGCTATCCTAGGTAGTAATGACATTTTTTAGCTAACTAAGCATATTAAGTCATTTAGGAGGAAAAAAGGCTAAGTATAGGTCATTTTATAACTATCCTAGGTAAAGTATGTCAGTTCGGAGCTAAGTAAGGTTATTATGTCATTTTTGAGGAAAATAAGCTAAGTATATGTCATTTTGGTGCTAAACCAAGGTTATTATGCCATTTTTACCTAAGTGCCCATGTTATGTCATAAATTAAATAGCTAAGCTAATTATAGATCATTATTGATCTATCCTAGGTTCTAATGCCATTTTTACCTAAGTGAGCTAATTATGTTATAAATGAACTAGCTAAGCTAGCTATAGATCATTATTGAGCTATCCTAGGTTGTTATGCCATTTTCTAACTTAGCAAAGCATTTGTTTAGCAAAACACTTGGGTAAACTTACCATAATCAGGGAGGTGAAGGACATGTCGGGGTTGCACCACCGTGAGATGGAGAAGGATCGGTCGATCCTTTTTGGGAGGCGTGCTGCACGAAAGATCATATGCAATGTTTAGTTAGCATGGTGCAACTAAAATGTGAATACTAGTAACTAATGACCATTCAAATGAAACTCTCCGTGTCCGCTATAGCAATCTGGGGCATCGGCAGAGGGGTCTGGCGGTTTTCTCGCACACGGACGGCACATTTTGTTTTCATGAGTCAGTCATATTAGTTAGTAATGAAACAGACATTACGTGCATGATTTGGCTAGTATGCGGGAGAAACTTACCAGGAGGATCTCGTATAGGGCCCGGTGACCCGCGTCGTTCCGGTTCCTCTCCGCTTCCAACAGATTAGCCATCCTCTCCTCCATCTCCCTCACCCTCTCCGCCGCTTGCCTGGTTACCTCTGCCACAAGCTCCTAGGCCCTAGCCTCGATAGCGAGCTCCATTGGCCATGGTCGAGGCCTCATCTCGGGAAGAAACCTCGTCTGCGCTTCTTGATCTCTGGGAGACTACTAGGACAACGTATCAGTCCATCCCCAATGGCTACCGAGCCATGTCTCCTCCCATCACCAGATAGCATCATGAGCTCAGGATCAAAAGGACTCTGGCTCGGGTTGAATTCCTTACCTTTGATCTTCTTCCCCCAGTCTTTGTACCTCACAAGCTTGTCGTGGGAGGAGATGTAGCACCCCGGCACAGAGCAACCGGTTTACCTTGCATTGCCAACCCAGAGATCATGTCTTCTGGCAATACACAACATCTTGGTACAGAAAACAACCACTTTATTGATACTAACGGAAGCATAGTGCGATATTACATCAAGTAGCGAGGCCAAGCGGCACACTCTGTGCGGCTGAACAATATGTACATTATTTAGTGAACATAAAGGGGCCTTGATCACGACAACTATGCGACAGCGGAACGACGATGAAGCGGGACTCCATACGACATGGACACCGATGTGGACACGATCTAGACACGGCAGCACTCCGTTCCAGTCACACTTTCCTAAAATCTGACATTACACGCCAGGTCAGTACATTGAATGTACTTGCAAGCTCACAACAAGCATAAACATAATGACAAACAATATCATGACATTTAATCAAGTGAAATACAAATAACAACATGCTACTCATGCCATGCAACCAAACTTGTGCACCGAGTCCCTCAGACTCTCTTACCAACGGGTTGCCTCGTAACCCAACGGTGATCATTCACGGATCACAAACGAAACCACACTCGGTTCAAGCCACGGTCAGTCTCACTGACCTCATCGTCATTTAACCAGTGCCATGCAAATAACTTAGTGTGCAAGATTACTTTATAAAAGTTGATCCATGGTGTGACTTACTTACGAACTGGGCCCCTAACCGCGGGCGCGGCTATCGATAGATTTAATACAGTCTGCAGAGGTAGCACACTGTACCCACACTATGAAACCCATGGCCTCGCACTCCCATTCGGGTGGACCAACGGCATTCCGAGGAAACTCTCCCATTGCCATGACACACTCTCGGCCACTTCGAGTAACTCCTTACTGGGCTAAGTCATGGGTGGCCCCATGCCTACCAAAGGAATCATGATCACCGTCGTGGCAAAAGAAAAATGGTCCCAAAAGGGGATAAGGTATCATTGAGGGAGTCCTGGATTAAGGGGTGCTCGGACAGCCGGACTATATATTTTGGCCGGACTGTTGGACTATGAAGATACAAGATAGAAGACTTCGTCCCGTGTCCGGATGGGACTTTTCTTGGCGTAGAAGGCAAGCTTGGCGATTCGGATATGTAGATTCCTTTCTCTGTAACCAACTTTGTACAACCCTAGCCCCCTCCGGTGTCTATATATATCGGAGGGTTTAGGCTTCCAGGGTCTAGTCACAACAATCATAATCTCATAGGCTAGGCTTCTAGGGTTTAGCCATTACGATCTCGTGGTAGATCAACTCTTGCAATACTCATATTCATCAAGATCAATCAAGTAGGAAGTAGGGTATTACCTCCATAGAGAGGGCCCAAACCTGGGTAAACATTGTGTCCCCCGCCTCCTGTTACCATTAGCCTTAGACGCACAGTTCAGGACCCCCTACCCGAGATCCACCGGTTTTGACACCGACATTGGTGCTTTCATTGAGAGTTCCGCTGCGTCGTCACCAGAAGGCTTGATGGCTCCACCAATCATCTACAACAACACAGTCTAGAGGGAGATCTTCCTCCCCGAACAGATCTTCATATTCGGCGGCTTCGCACTGCGGGCCAACTCGCTTGGCCATCTAGAGCAGATCGATAGCTACGCCCCTGGCCATTAGGTCAGATTCGGAAGCCTGAATTTTGTGGCCGATATCCGTGGAGACTTGATCTTCGACGGGTTCGAGCCCATGACAGCTGTCCCCGGCCATCACGATGAACATGACCTAGATATGTCGTCGCGCGCAGGGGATAGCGCCAGTGACCCCTCCGCCCTAGATCCGGAGCAGACTGCATCATCCGAAGACGGGAAGCTTAACCCCGCCACGGAGGCCGCAGACTCAACGGCGCTCGAGCCGCACACAGACCCAACATTGAGCTAGGCTTGTGTTACCGGAACCTCGGACTCGTCTCCGGGCATGGGTTCTGGACCGCGTGCATCCGCGTCCATCGAACCTAATTGGGCGCCGGTCTTGGAGTTCTGCTCCGCGGACATCTTCCAGCGCTCGCCTTTTGGCGACGTGTTAAACTCATTAAAATCCCTCTCCTTGTCAGGGGACTCTCGGCCGAACTATGTCCGGCTCGAATGGGAAGCGGACGACGAAAAACTTCGTTTCCCACCCACCACCCACTTTAGAGCCAATGTCGATGACTTAACCGACATGCTTGATTATGACTTCGAAGACATCGATGGTATGGACGGCGATGCCGGAGAGGAGCAGGAACCACCGCCTACAGGGCGTTGGATAGCCACCTCCTCGTACGACATATACATGGTGGATACACCCAAAGAAAACAACGGCAACGATGAAAATCCAGTCGAGGATAAACCTCCTGAGATACAGCCAAAGCGCCGACATCAGCGACGCCGCTCTAAGCCACGCCGTAGTAAAAACAGCAATACCGTCACAGGAGAAAATAACACTTCGGACGCCGCCGAAGACAATGAAGACCCCGTTGAGCCAACCTCCGAGCAGGAGGAACAGGAGGATGGGCGAGTCACCCCTGGCAAACAGGCCACGAATGAAGACTCGGAGGATAGCAACTACCTTACGCTCTCCAAGGACGAGGTGAGCCTCGGCGACGAAGATTTTATCGTGCCCGAGGAGCCCGTCGAGCAGGAGTGCTTTAAGTGCCGGCTAATAGCCACTGCAAGGAGCCTGAAACAGAAGCAGCAGCAGCTTCAAGCTGATCATGATCTGCTCAATGAAAGATGGACTGATGTCCTGGCAGCCGAGGAATATGGCCTCGAGCGCCCAACCAAAAGCTACCCGAAGCGCAAACTGTTACCACAGTTCGATGACGAGGCGCTGGAGCCTGTCCTACCAAGGTACAATGCGGCTGACCGACCACCACGGGGCCGGGACAAAGCGGCATCTCAAGCCGAACAGCAGCCCGCACTACCTCGCCGAACAAACAAATATACAACAGCTCGGGGATATACACATGACCTGCGGCGCGACTTGGAAATAGAGCAGGTCAGACAAGATCAATCTATGGATCACGGGGGCGTGCCCCGATGCGTGACGATGGCCATCTAGCTGAACGTGACAAACATAACCATGTTCTGGCCGAAAACCGCAGACGAACTCCATCCGAGCTACATCACGACTTGGCCCAATATAGAGGCACCGCACACCCCCTTTGCTTCACAGACGAAGTAATGGGACAAGATTTCCCAGAAGGGTTTAAACCCGTGAACATCGAATCATATGATGGCACAACAGACCCCGCGGTATGGATTGAGGACTTTCTTCTCCATATTCATATGGCCTGCGGTGATGATCTTCACGCCATCAAATACCTCCCGCTCAAACTCAAGGGACCAGCTATGTTGGTGATATAACTACTAGAGTCACCCGCCCAGGAGGGGCCGGGTTATGTTATGACGATCATCACATGAAGCCCAATATCAAGCTTGAGGATGGCGGTTCAGTAATGGGCCTAAGGCCTAGAGGCGGCTTAAAGTCCGTAGTGATAAACCGCCGTTAAGGCGTGACTTGTAGTGTAAGGCAAGAATAGTTAAGAGTCCGAGCCGGACATTGTTTATAAGCCGGCCGGGACTCTGACAGCCGCTGGGCGTTAACCTCTCTATATAAAGGGACGACCCAGCGGCGGTTCAGGAGAAGGAAGATCAGTTCGATAGCCAGGCATAGCGGTTTAGCTCCCTGGTCATCAAAACCCTAAGTAATTCCACCTCAACTTGAGTAGGCTTTTACCTTCACCGTAAGGGTCCATACCAGTATAATCCTCGTGTCCTTTGTCCCGTTTAACCCCTTTAAGCTTCCTAGTTGCGATGGCTCCACGACTAAGTCCTTGCACGAGGACATCCGCCGTGACTATTCCACGACAGTTGGCGCCCACCGTGGGGCCAGCGCATGGTGGATTTGAGTTCTTGAAGGGCAGCTTCGAAGGGCTCAAGGGATACGCTATGGGCCGGATGATCAAGAGTCGTCGCGGCAAGCTCTACATCAACGACACAGGCTGGGGCCCCGATGCCGGCTCAATCGAGTACGGGTACCGGGTCCCCTTCGGCGGAATCCATGTTTTCATTGGCAAGATCGGCGAGCCGGGCCCTGAGCCGGACATCGGCACCGACCTCATCGAGACGGCTCAGCGTGCGAGACCCGCCGAGGCTCTGCCCGCCTTGAAACGTGCTTTCGTGGGATGCATCCACGGAGGACTCTCTGAAGGATCTAGATCTAGCGACGAGATGGCCATCTGCTCTGATGAAGAATCATCCACAGGTAAGACGGACTCGTTGTATCAACTTCAAGACGGCAGGCTCGGGGGTTGTTCCGAGGGCAACAGTATTCCGGACCCTTTTGAGCCGCCAAGCCAGGTTGGAATCTTCATGGCCGGCACGCAACCTGTTCAAAACTCAGCCGCTAGGGCAGGAGGCCCTGCGCACTCACCGGCTCAGGTGCTGATGGATCTCACGGATAAGATGACTGCCCTGCTAACCGCCACGGTCGTCCCAGCGGATCAAGCTCAACATGATGCGGAGGTGGCACAGTTAAAGCTGGATATAGCACGAGCCAAGGAAGATCTGGCAGCGAAAGGAATCTGGATGGCTGCAGAACGGGCGGCTCTGGACGCCCAGACTCAACTGATTCAGGCGCAGTCTTTCCGGCTCACGATAGATCAGAACGCATCCAATGAGATCATGAGAAGGAGGCACCAGAAGGCTCAATCTCGGCTCCCTCCGGTTTATGATCCTCGAAACCTCTTCAACACGCCCAGTGCAGGGCCTCGTAACCCGCCAGAAATCACAGCACCCGGGGCTGGAACGCCGGTTCAGCCGCAAGTGATGGGGCCTCCCCGTGTGAATACTGCCCTACCTCAATACGTGCCAATACCACCGGGTCATTATTCTAATCCGTTGGAAAACATGATCGCTGCAGCGGCGCGACTGGAGGCTCTCCCAGTCGAGGGTGACTCTCCAACGGCGGTCGAAACCCGCAGGGTCAGAGAACTTCTTCAGACGGCTCTGGCACAACAGGAGGCATATTCATATAGCCGGGACAGGATTCATTCAACTCCTCGTCCAGACCGGAGCCCAAGTTATAGCAGACACATGGTTTCAGCGACCGGCTCAAGCAACGTCTGGTGCCGTGACTTGCCAGCTGGCCATGGCCCGACGCATAATGGAGCCTTTAACGCGGTAGACCAAGACAGAGCACGTCAAGAGGCAGAACAGGCGGCTCAGCTGACAGCTTACCAACCCCTCCCGGTTTATCCGACGGCGTCTACCGAGGCGGGTGTAGCTACGAGGACCGGAGGTGTCCCTTGTCTGGTGCCGGCTCTCCGTAACGAACGTTTGCCCAAGGATTTCAAAGGACCTAGGAAGGTACCTAATTACACGGCTGATTTACAGCCCGGAGCATGGATTGAGAGCTATGAGATGGCTATGGAGTTGCTGGAGGGCAGCGAAGCGGCAATGGCCAAATACTTCACCATGATGTTGGATGGGACTGCCCGCACTTGGTTGAAGGGACTGCCACCCAATTCCATCGGGTCATGGGTAGAGCTAAAAGCCCGGTTCATCCAAAACTTCAAAGATACATGTAGGCAATCTATGGCAATTATGGATTTGACTAACTGTAAGCAGCAAGAAGGCGAGTCTACAACCCATTGGGTACGCCGGGTCAAAGAGATAATACATTCATCTGATAAGATTGATGCCGGCTCTGCGGTCTTGATGTTGGAGCAAAATTGTCGTTTTGCGCCCCTGAAGATGAAACTTGGGCGGCTCAAGCGCGATTGCAACGATATGGGTACGTTCATGGCAGCTCTGGTCAAGTACGCCAACTCTGATAGTACCAAGGATCCCACGTCTGTTGAGGAAAAGACAGGGAAGGGAAAGAAGAATGGCAACGGCAAGGGCCCTCAGCATAACCCGGCGAGTCAGGGAGGTAATAAGCGTAAGGCCGATGATGATATGGAGTTTGTGGCCAACACCAACACGCAGGGTAACAATCACCGACGTAAGGGGAGACAACCTCCCCGGTTTGGCGGGTCTGGCCCGACGCTTGAGAATTTGTTAAATGAGCCCTGCCCAAGGCATGGCTCTAGGGAGAATCCGGCCACTCATCTATGGAAAGACTGCGCGATCATGAAAGCTTTCAAGAATTCCAACATGTTCAACGGTAAGAATGGACAGGGCAGCGGCTCAGGAGGCGGCGGCTTTAATGGCCCGGGCGGCGATGCAAATTCCAATTTTCAAAATTTTCAAAGTAACCAAGATGGTTTTAACCAGCAATCTGATCGGGGTAACCAACAGCAGCAGCAGGGGGGTACCGGACCAATCCAAAGCAGCTCAATAGTGGACAGTATCATGTGTTTACGACCAGTTTGTGCAAGCGAGACCAGAAGCTTCATAAGAGGGCTGTGAACGCTGTTGAGCCGGCGGTTCCACGTTACTTGCGATGGTCTGAGCAGCCTATTGTATGGAGTAGGGAAGATCACCCACCCCGGGTTGATAATCCGGGTCACCTGGCCTTGGTGGTGGCTCCTCAGGTTGGTGGGTATAAATTCACTAAAGTGCTCATGGACGGAGGCAGTAGCATCAACATCGTCTATTATGAGACCTTCTGTCGTATGGGATTAACTGATAAAAACCTCAACCAGTCCAACACTGTTTTCCATGGGGTGGTGCCCGGTAAGTCGGCGTATCCAGTTGGTAAGATCGAGCTGGAAGTAGCCTTTGGAGATGAGTACAACTACAGGGCAGAAAAACTGACTTTTGAGGTGGTCAAAATAAGAAGCCCGTAGCATGCTTTATTTGGGCGATCGGCTTACGCCAAGTTCATGGCACGGCCGTGTTATGTATATTTGCAGCTCAAGATGCCGGGTCACAACGGGACCATTACGGTTCATGGCAGCCGAAAAGTAGCTTTGGAGTGTGAGGAAGGTGACGCTGCTTACGCTGAATCTGTTTGTGCAACAAAGGAGTTGAAGTTTTATAAGGATAATGTTGACCCGGCAGATATGACGTCTCTGAAAAAGCCAACCACGGAGCATGAGCCGGTAATGAAATTTAAGTCGGCCGATGAGACTAAGCTTGTTGACTTTGTTCCAGGTGACTCATCTAAGCAGTTCAGCATCAGCGCCAATCTGGATCCTAAATAGGAAGGCGCGCTCATCGAGTTCATCCGTGAGAACCGGGACATCTTTGCATGGAAACCTTCTGACATGCCGGGTGTACCAAGATAACTCACTGAGCACGCTCTTAATATTGATCCAAAATTTAAGCCAGTCAGGCAATTCCTCCGGCGGTTTAATGAGGAGAGGCGGAAGGCCATTGGTGAGGAAGTAGCTCGGCTCTTGGCGGCCGGGTTCATTGTGGAAGTCTTTCATCCATAATGGTTAGCTAACCCGGTGCTCGTACTCAAGAAAAATGGCACCTGGCGTATGTGTGCGGATTATACGGATTTAAACAAGGCTTGTTTGGCTGATCCTTTTGCTCTCCCTCGTATTGATCAAATTATTGATGCTACGGCGGGTTGTGAGCGTTTGAGTTTTTTGGATGCGTACTCTGGTTACCATCAGATCAAAATGGCTGTTAAGGACCAAGAGAAGACTGCGTTCGTTACTCCCTTTGGAGCCTTCTGTTATGTGTCTATGCCTTTTGGGCTCAAGAGTGCATAGGCGACTTACCTGCGTTGCGTGTAGAATTGTCTTCATAATCAGATTGGGCGCAACGTTCATGCCTATGTGGATGATATCGTGGTCAAATCCAGAGAGAAGGAGACCTTGATAGATGATCTGAGAGAGACCTTTGATAATCTCCGGGTCTACAAGATGATGCTTAACCCGGCCAAGTGTGTTTTTGGTGTTCCTGCAGGCAAGCTCTTGGGTTTTCTGGTTTCTCACAGAGGCATTGAAGCTAACCCGGAGAAGATCAAGGCAATCACCTCTCTGGCTAAGCCGGCGTGCATAAATGACGTCCAGCGTCTGGCGGGTCGCATCGCTGCTTTGAGTCGATTTATAAGCCGGTTGGGCGAAAAGGCCATACCACTGTATCAGATGATGAAGAAAACAGATGAATTTGTCTGGAGTGATGCTGCTAATGCTGCTTTTGAGGATTTGAAAAGACAGTTAGTTGAGCCGCCAGTCCTTGCTGCTCCGGTCAATAAGGAGCCCTTATTGTTGTATGTAGCCGCTAACACACGAGCCGTCAGTGTGGCCGTCGTGGTGGAGCGCAAGGAGGCGGGTAAGGAACATCCGGTTCAGCGGCCGGTTTACTACGTCAGCGAAGTACTCATTGAGTCCAAGCAACGATATCCACATTGGCAGAAGCTTGTTTATGGGGTGTCCATGGCAAGCCGGAAGCTTAAGCATTATTTCCAGGGCCACCCCGTCATTGTGGTTAGTTCTGCTCCTCTAGGAGATATCATCCAAAACAGAGAAGCCACCGGAAGAGTTGCTAAGTGGGCCATTGAACTTGGGCCTCATGATTTAAAGTATGTGCCACGCACTGCTATCAAATCTCAAGCATTGGTAGACTTCATCAACGACTGGACAGAACTGTAGATGCCTGAGGAGAGACCAGATAACACATACTGGACTATTCATTTCGACGGGTCCAGGCAGTTGGAGGGCTCGGGGGCTGGAGTCGTTTTAGCTTCCCCTCGAGGTGACAAATTTCGTTATGTGCTACGGTTGATGTTTCCCTGTACTAACAATGCAGCTGAGTATGAGGCCTTGCTCCATGGTCTTCGGATGGCTAAGGAGATGAGCTTAAGCCGGGTGAGATGCTTTGGCGACTCAGATTTGGTGGCTCAACAGGTATCAGGCAAGTGGGATTCCAAGGACCCCCTCATGGCGGCTTATCGCCGTGAAGTTGATGCCATCGCCGGGCATTTTCAGGGTTATCAAGTGGAGCACATTGACCGCAGAAAGAACGAGGCGGCTGATGCCTTAAGCCGGCTGGGCTCTCAGCGTAAGCGGTGCCGCCTAATACTTTCTTGGATATTCTGCATAACCCTTCTGTCAAGTTGCCTACAGAGGAAGACTTGGCTGTTCCTGACCCAGAAGCACAGTTGGTGGCGGCTCTTCACGTTATCCCAGATTGGACAGTGCCATACTTGGCTTACATGACCCGGGGAGAATTGCCTGAGGATGAAACTTTGGCCAGACAAATAACCCGGCGGTCTAAGTCAATGATAATTGTCAATGGCGAGCTGCATCATCGCAGTGTCACTGGGGCTTTTCAGCGTTGTGTTTCCCCTGAGGAGGGTCAAGAAATTTTACGAGAGATTCACCAGGGAGATTGTGGCCATCATGCCGGCTCAAAATCCCTTGTGGCTAAGGCTTTTCGTCATGGTTTTTATTGGCTAACGGCTCATGCTGATGCAGAGGATTTGGTCAGTAAATGTGACGGTTGTCAGAAGTTCTCAAGACGTGCTCACGTGCCGGCTCAAGAGTTGAGGATGATCCCAATCACTTGGTCGTTTGCAGTCTGGGGGCTTGATATGGTTGGGCCTTTCAAAAGGTCAAAGGATAGGAAGACCCACCTCTTGGTGGCGGTTGACAAGTTCACAAAGTGGGTTGAGGCAGAACCGGTTAGTAAGTGTGATGCAGCCACGGCGGTTCAGTTCATGAAGAAGGTGATATTTCGCTTTGGTTTTCCACACAACATTATCACTGACAATGGTACCAATCTGTCTAAAAGCGCCATGGAGGAATTTTGTCAACAAGAGCATATACGGCTTGATGTTTCATCAGTAGCTCACCCCCAATCCAATGGTCAAGCTGAGAGAGCCAATCAGGAAATCTTGAAAGGCATCAAGCCCCGGCTTTTGGTCCCTTTGCAACGGACGCCGGGTTGTTGGGTGGAGGAGTTACCCCCTGTGTTATGGAGCATCAATACTACTCCTAACAGGTCTACGGGTTACACGCCTTTCTTCATGGTTTACGGAGCCGAGGCGGTTCTCCCTAGTGACATCCGTCATGACTCGCCTCGAGTGGCGGCTTATATCGAGGCGGACAATGAACAAGCACGTCAAGATGCTCTTGACTTGTTGGACGAACAACGTGATGTAGCAGCAGCTCGCTCGGCTATTTACCAACAAGACCTGCGCCGCTATCATAGCCGCCGGGTTAAGTCCAGGACCTTTCAGGAAGGTGATTTGGTGCTCTGGCTCATCCAGGATCAAACAGATGCACACAAGCTATCCCCACCTTGGGAAGGGCCCTTTGTGGTCAGCAAGAACTTGCACAACGGGTCATACTACCTCATCGGTGTTCGAGAGCACAAAGATTCACGTAAGTCGGAGGAGGAGACCCGCCGGCCGTAGAATATTGCTCATCTTCGGCCGTATTACGCTTGAGCAAACGACTCTCATAATGTACATATTTCTATAGCCATGTATATGTTTTGATGAATAATAAAGTAGGACCTCTGTCCTTTTTTCCCCTCCAAAGGTAAATGTGTCATTGTTATTTTCATTATGATATCACATGATCACTTGGAGGCTGATCCGGCTTATGATCGTATTCGAATCTAGCCGTTAAATATATGATCACTTGGGGGCTTCCTATTCAAACATAGGTCGTATTCGAACCAAAGAGAACATAGCTGTCGATACCCACTTGATTGGCATATTGCCGAGCTCACTGGGGAGTTTCTTGCTCATATTTGAATCATAGCTCAACCCACTTTGGGAACCGACGTGGATCGTATTCGAATCAGCATCGTTAAACAACTTTCAAGGTCATTTGGGGGCTTCCTATTCAAACATAGGTCGTATTCGAACCAAAGAGAACATAGCTGTCGGTACCCTCTTGAACGGCAACGCCAAAGCCACTGGGGGCTATATGATCGTATTCGAATCTTAGCTTAACCCCTTTGGGACGGTTCTCTGGTCGTATTCGAATCAGAAGCCTCCAAATTTTTTAAGTCTCTTTGTTGCAAACAAGTTCTTTTGATCACATTAAAAGTGTTCGAGGGTGGTTTTTATTCCACCGGTTTAACTTTGATCGATAAACGTTGATAGCACATAATAAACATTATATGTTCTGGTGAACCGGAGTTGAGTTCTCAACCTCATTATTCGGGTTAAATAAACCGGAAGTGTACTTGAAGGATCACAGGTATGCTGTTATGGTTATCTCAAAGATATAATCGAGAACCGGTTTATTATGATTTTGATTCATATTCCGGGTTATATGTAAAATATATGACTCTCCATGCGGTAAGCCGCCAAGGGACTTGTGATTTGTTTTCTATGCAGGACAGTTAAAGACAGCTCTTTAAATATAAGGAAAGCAGAGGATCAAGCATAACCCGGAAGCATATAAAGGGGCAGCTTAAACAGTGTTGAGCGCTACACACGTGCGCAATGACACGACAAAATTAAGTATTTGTCCTACTCTATTACATGACTCCCCGAGTCCAAAACGGTGAGGCATTGTTTTGTAAGACATAATCATGAGCCGCCTGAGAGCTCAAAGGTGATGTTGGGCTGAAGCTTCCGGTTCATCCCTTTCCGCTCCTCCGGCTGTTTCCATGTCCTGGAAGGTTGATGATTTCCAGTCAATGCCACTCAAGGCTTCAAATTGAGCTTCATCATCAATTAACCCGGCCGGGTCAACTTCAGGGGCGAAGGTATGCTTACGAGTTGGCGGAATCAGGCTGATTGCTTCATAACGTGGTGTTGGGATCCTCTGATTCTCCGCGTCATAGCCCGGTTGATATTTGGTAAGATCTGTGTCATTACCAATCAGTGTGGCCACAGGGCGTACGCTCTTCACGCAAGCGGCGAAGTCTTTCTGGTCAAATGGGGTGCCGTCCTCCTTTAGACTGGGATACCCAAGGGCGATGTCAGCCGGGTCTAGCTCCGGTATAAACGCCTTGGCCCGGCTCAGAGCGGCTATGGCTCCGGCTCTTGCAGAAGCTCGTCTCAACTCTTGGAAGCTTTGAGGAAGTACAACAAGCCGCCTGAGTACATCCGCCAGGTGAGTGGGAACTTCATTTGACAGAGCCACAACGGCCAAGGCACGTTGTGACCCGGTGTACAGTTGTTCCACCAAGGTATAAACCGCCTTCAATTTTGTCAGCACGTTTTGAGTAAGATTGGAGCTCCTAGGACCTGCATTGCAAAGTCAGGTAAGCTGATGACAATTGAGATGCTCTTTGGAAAAGATGTAAACTAGCTAAGCACTTATAGAATAACTTACCAAAGATTGCGGAGACCATCTGAGAAACATGGCGTTTTAAGCCGGATAGCTCGGCGGCTGTTTCAGCAAGAGTGGCCTCCGCTTGTTCGGCCCGGCTGAGCAAAGCCGTCTTTTCATCCGCCCAGGCTTTTCTCTCTGCTTCAAACTTTTTCTTCAGTTTCTCTTGAGCAGATACACTGAATTCAAACTTAGAGTTGGCCTTTTGGGTTTCATTTTCTTGAGTCTTCAGGCGGTTTTTTAAATCAGAGAGCTCCGATTCAAATTGCTTGAAGGCGGCCTGTATAAATTCCGGGTCACAGTTAGGGTGATTATAATGCAACATTAAGTCCCAAGAACTTTGCAAGCAAAGAGACTTGGCACTTGGGGGCTAATGTATGCTAAAGAACTCTATTTACAGTGGCGGTTCATGCAAATAAGTCCCAAGCACTTTGCAAGCAAAGGTACTTGGCAGTTGCGGGCTAATGCATATTGCTGTTCAAACTACTTGATTAAAACAAGGTAAGGACCATTTCAGATATGCTGATTAAGCCGGACCTTGAGTGCTACCAGGTAAGCCGGTTTTCTTGCAGTGATTACTAAGCCGGTATTAAGTCTACAACATATTTCATCATAAGTAATAGACTTGGGGGCTGGCATGGTAAGTATAACTATGGAGTAAAAAAGAGAATTATACCTCGGATTTTTGCTGTATTTGTTTCACCATGTCAATCTCCAGATCCCGGCTGTTGTGCACTTGATTCACATAGCCAGAGACAATATCTTCAATGCTCAGATGAGCATAATTCAGTGATGTCCAGCTTGGCCCGGCGGCGCTCCAGAAGTTCTTCCTTGGCAGAGCACTTGGCTAGCACGGTAGGTCGTCCCGGTTCGACAAACTCAGTCCGGGTGATCTCAACGTCCGGATCATCTGGATGAGCCGGGCTGGGGATCTCCGGGTTCTCAGAACCTTCCATAGCTTGTTCAACAGTTGGAGCAGTGGTGGCATCAGGAGATGGTACAGCCGGCATCTCATCAGCAGAGGCGTCAGGAGCAGCCGTTCTGAGTTCCGGCTCAGCCAGGACCGGCTCTTCGGTCGGCTTATTTTTCTTTGCCCTCTTGCTGGGCTTCACTTGTACACTCCAAGTCAAAGGGTTAGTGCAAAAACATGAGTAAGATAAGCACAAAATAAACTGATCAACATTACCCAGGATCGGTTTTGAAAGCCGGCAAGCTTTACTGCATTGACTCGCCGGAGGAAGGTGAAGTTCTCTGGTAGTTTGAGTCAGAATAATTGAGTGGTTGACGAGTGACGCCCGCCAAAGGATACAACGAATATAAGTCGGAGATAACCTCAGTCCGGCGCTTTCTTGATGCTTCAGCTAAGCCGGAGGAGAGGCCTGCATCTTTGCTGGTCCGGGTCTGCCTCCGACTCTCATAAATCTGTCGCTTCAAAAGAAATTGAGGATCTTGATAAGCTAAAGGATGTGAAAATCTTACTTTCCGGGTTACTCTTCGGACTTTATGTCTCGGCAAAGGCTCAGAGTCGGAGGAAATTATAGTTACCTCTTCATTCACTTCATGACTTGTTTTGGTGTCCTCCTGCTGATAATCCGTGTCAATAAGATGGTTAAAGAAGGAGCCTAAAGAATCAAGAGCTACCTCTGACTCGGAGGTGTCTTCCAGATGAAGCAGGTCCGAGGTGCTAGGTTTATTCCCCTTCTTACGGGGAGCGGCTTTCCTGGCGGCTTTCTTAACTTTTCAGGCTTTCTTGGCAGCTTCGTGGTCATACTTGACCTTCCAGAATTTATCATTAGCCTGTAAAATACAACAAAGGTTAGTGAGTTAAGACAATCGTTAAAATGGAAGGTGAAGTATTTAGGTCAATGGTTTACCGCTGGAGCCGGGTTAGCCTTGCAGAAAGGGCTTAAGCTCACTCTCCCGCAATCTGCCAGACTCTCGTTCAGAAGAGACTTGGTTGTATCATCAATGACGTCCTCAGGTAAGTCGTCTGGACTATGCCGAATAGGATCATCCTTCTGGCCCGTGTAATCACACATCAAGCCGGGACGGCGGCTTAAAGGAATCACCCACCAGGCAATCCAGACCCGGACCAGATCAATGCCATTTAGGCCGTTCCCCAGAAGAGCTTTGATCTTGTTGATGGTGGGAGTAAGTGGTTGACGTTCAACTTGAGATAATTTATCGGGTAAGGGGTGATTTGACTCCAGACGCAGGGCGCGAAAGCCGGGCAGAGGGTTCTCATCAGCCGGAGAAGTGTCTTGGCAGTAGAACCATGTCTGGTTCCAGTCTTTCGGGTGGCTTGGCGGCTCAGCATAAGGGAAGAGACAATCTCTCCCTCGTTGGATTGAGATTCCACCGAGTTCCAAGCTAGGCCCGTTGGCACATTCACTCTGGCGGTTCAGATAAAATAACTCCCTAAAGAGTAGCAAGCTGGGTTCTTCTCCGAGGTACACCTCACAGAATACTTGGAAGTTGTAGATGTTTGACACGGAGTTGGGTCCGATGTCTTGAGGTCGCAGATCAAAAAAATGCAAGATATCTCTGAAAAATTTGCAGCCGGGTGGAGCGAAACCCCGTTTCATGTGATCAGTGAAAATGACAACTTCCCCCTCCTTGGGATGAGGTTTCTCCTCTGACGGGTCAGGAGCACGATAAGACATGATCTCTTTCCTTGGCAGATAACCCGTCTTTACAAAATCAGCTAAGATGCTGTCAGTGACGTTGGATCTAACCCAGTTGCATGTGATGGGTGCTTTGGGAGCCTTAGGCGGCATTGCGAAAGATGGAATCCTATGACAAAATAAAATTTCCGATTCGAATTTAAGCCGGAGGAAGGTTTCAATTCAATATTCAAGATGGCGGCTTATGAAGGGGCCTAATGATATATGGCTAATTGTGTCAGGTTATTTAAGCCGCCGTGGATATCATGAGCAATTAAGTTATTTAACTCTATTATGAATGATCCGGAAATTTCACAAAGCATGGCCTCTTTTAAGCCGGCGATATGAGCTGCCATGGCTAACAGATGCAGTTTTCTGCCTAAGTGTTGCACAAACAAGTTTCACAGATTGCAGGGATTATTTTGGATCAAACAATCGTCCAGAAAAGAAAAATTTCTAGACCTAAAAACTGATACAGAGAAGTTCATAAGCTCTAAATGAGGTCTTTTTGCAAGCAAAAGGGATCTGCTAGTATTGAAAATGGGTGTGAAACGACTACCGCCGAAGTTATGCACTACTTTTGGATCAAAGGAGGCCGTTGTGGAAGAACTGCGAAGGAATCGCGAGGAACCACGAAGAACACAGAAGAACTCACGAACCCTAATGCGGATCTAGTATACGGGACGGCGAGGACTTACTGGTGCTGATGAGCAGCGGAGGTGCGCCGCGGTTCTCTGGTCAAGACAGGTCAATGCAGCGGCCTTGGTTGGTGCAGACGGGATGTGCGGCGATGGCGGCGGAGCTCGGGCTCTGAGGCGTCGAGAGGAGGAAGACGAGGGAAAGGGAAGAATGACGAAGACCTAAGGGCCGGGCCTACTTATAAGGGACAGCTGATGAATGGGCGCGAGAAACGAGGAGGCTGAAGGCATGATTATCTAGCTGCAGAGACGCCTCGATTTTTGGGATAGTTATTAAGACAAGGATCCGTTGAGATACGATGGGCAGAACGTGCATTAATGGCGGATGACGTCATGGCGGGTTACAAAGAATCTAGAAGATGACGTCATGGCGGGTTATAGCCTTTGTGCAGACAGAAGCCAGAAGATTTTTTATTAAGGTATTGAAGATTGACATGAACCGGTTCAAATCAATCTGGGGCCTAATGTTGGGGATATAACTACTGGAGTCACCCGCCCAGGAGGGGCCGGGTTATGTTATGACGATCATCACATGAAGCCCAATATCAAGCTTGAGGATGGCGGTTCAGTAATGGGCCTAAGGCCTAGAGGCGGCTTAAAGCCCGTAGTGATAAACCGCCGTTAAGGCATGACTTGTAGTGTAAGGCAAGAATAGTTAAGTGTCCGAGCCGGACACTGTTTATAAGCCGGCCGGGACTCTGAGAGCCGCTGGGCGTTAATCTCTCTATATAAAGGGACGACCCAGCGGCGGTTCAGGAGAAGGAAGATCAGTTCGATAGCCAGGCATAGCGGTTTAGCTCCCTGGTCATCAAAACCCTAAATAATTCCACCTCAACTGGAGTAGGCTTTTACCTTCACCGTAAGGGGCTGAACCAGTATAATCCTCGTGTCCTTTGTCCCGTTTAACCCCTTTAAGCTTCCTAGTTGCGATGGCTCCATGACTAAGTCCTTGCACGAGGACATGTACCGTGACTATTCCACGACAAGCTAGGTACTGGTTGAACAGTCTGCCCGAAAACTCCATTGGCAGCTGGGATGACTTGGAGGATGCCTTCCTCGACAACTTCCAAGGCACATATGTCCGACCTCCGGATGCCGATGACCTAAGTCACATAATCCAACAGCCCGGAGAGTCAGCCAGGAAATTTGGGACTAGGTTCTTAACTAAAAAGAACTAGATTGTAGACTGTCCGGACACCGAAGCCCTAGCGGCCATTAAGCACAGCATCTGCGACGAATGGCTGGCCAGACACCTCGGCCTGCAAAAACCGAAGTCATGTCAGCCCTTACGGCACTCATGACCCGCTTCTGTGCGAGCGAAGATAGCTGGCTAGACCGTAGCAATAACAATACAAACGTACCTGGCGCTCCTGAAGCCAGAAAGAACAACAGCAAGCCCCGACGCAATAGACATAAGTGTCGAAACAATGGTGACAACACCGAAGACACGGCGGTCAACGCCAGATTCAGTGGCTCTAAGTCCGGTCAGCGGAAGAAGCCATTTAAGAAAAACAATCCAGGCCCGTCCAGTTTGGACCGCATACTCGATCGTCCATGTCAAATCCACGGCACTCCTGATAAAGCAGCCAATCATACCAACAGAGAATGTGGGTCTTCAAACAGGCCGGCAAGTTAAATGCCGAGAACAAGGAAAAGGAGTCGCAAAATGATGACGAACACGAGGAGCCCCGGCCATCGAACACAGGGGGACAGAAGAAGTCCCCCCCCCCAAGTTAAAACGGTAAACACGATATACGCCACCCATATCCCCCAGAGGGAGCGCAAGCGTGCACTTAGGGACGTTTACACGATGGAGCCAGTCGCCCCAAAGTTCAACCAATGGTCGTCCTGTCCGATCACCTTCGATTGCAGGGACCATCCGACCAGTATCCGTCATGGCGGTTCAGCCGCACTGGTCCTTCACCCAATTATCGATGGATTCCACCTTACGCGAGTCCTCATGGATGGTGGCAGCAGCCTGAACCTGCTCTATCAGGATACAGTGCGCAAAATGGGTGTCGATCCCTCAAGGATCAAGCCCACAAAAACCACCTTTAAAGGTGTCATACCATGTGTAGAGGCCTGCTGTACGGGCTCAATCACACTGGAAGTGGTCTTCGGATCCCCGGATAATTTCCAAAGCAAAGAGTTGATCTTCGATATCGTCCCCTTCCGCAGTGGCTATCATGCACTGCTCGGACAAACTGCATTCGCTCGATTCAATGCGGTGCTGCACTACGCCTCAAGCTCAAGATGCCCGGACAATGCGGTGTCGTAACTGTCAACGGAAACACGGAATGCTCCTTCCGTACTAAGGAGCACACCACTGCCTTTGCAGCAGAAGTACAGAGCAACCTTTTTAGGCAGAACCTCAATTCGGCAGTAAAGCTCCCGGACACCGTCAAGCAAGTCCGAACTACTCTGCAGCAGGACAGTCCAGCTTGTCCAGAGCTTGACTAGCAATTCGGCCTCCGTCCCAGTCCCAATCAAGCGGTGACATTTGTGCCGCGCGTACATAACTACGCACTTAAAATACCATGGGCATGGACGGAGGCACAGCTAGACCGTGGTCCATAATGCGGCTCAACCGCCCCTGGATCCGCATACCTTCACTTTTTCTTTTTCTTTTCAGGTTTTTTCTCTTCTCGAGGCCTTTCTGATAACCTGATCATTGGATCTATCACGGGATGGATACACCAAGAAGGCAAGGAGCTTTGACGTACAAGGGAACCCCCAGGTGGTCTTTGCTAACGATCGTTATACCTGTTTTAAAAACCTGCACGCAGCTCGACCTTGGTCGTGGCATGTCAAATAGCCTTATTTGCTTATCGCATTACTTGTACAAATACGCCTTGATGTATTAATCAAATTACTATGGAAAATAATTTGTGGCTCAATATTTGCAGCGTCAGCTTATTACTTGATTTTTCCTCTTTTTAATATTCTTATCAATTGCACCCGTACATTCTGGTACGCCTTAATTCACCAGGGGCTTCATCATACCCCATAACACGGCAATAAAGTCCGAACACTTTTATATTACAGTTCGGCACCCCGAAATTATAACATTATATGCATCGGCTCCGAATCATGTCTTTGGTCAATAGTTGGGTTGCCCGGCTTCTGTGCTTACTACCTTACGTTCCGCTATATCGGCTAGGGTAGTAAAGGGAGAACTACTGCGATTGTGTCCCGGTTCTTCCGGACGAGCACCTCAGTAGAGAAAGTAGAAAACTGACTGTCATGATGCGGCGAGAGCTGGTCAGCTGTTCGAGTGGTTCCAAATCCTTAGAGATTTTTTCCGCATTATGCAAGGAATTGGTTTATATCCGATTAGGTGTTTACAACATCCCAAGTCCGCACTTCCGAACACTAGGGGCTGCGCCTATATTTTTGTCCAACTCCTATGGCTAAGTGAGGGTGATAAAGCCGTATAGTCCGATTGCCTTGTTCGTTGCGCTAAACACCTCCTCTAAGGACCAAACTCTAGAGTAAAGAGTGTTTAGATTTATCCCGAACACCCCCGTACTACCTACGTGGGGGCAGAAGCCGACGACCGGCCAACTCTCAGATTTAACAAAACGGCCGCACAGGAGGTAAAATTTTAAATAGCAGACATTATATTACATAACAGATCTGTTTCATATTACAGGACAGGATAACATGAGTGTGTTCATGGGAATATGATATCCTTAGCACATTGCTCCGCCACAAGGCGGGATCCCTCCAGGACACTGTCAAAATACAGTTGGGGTCGGCGGTGCTCCTTGCCCTTAGGCGGCCCCTCGGTCATTAGCTTCATGGCATCCATCTTCGCCCAATGCATCTTGGCGCAGGCAAAGGCCATTCACGCACCTTCAATACAGACCGACCGCTTGATGGCTTCAGGCCGAGGGCAGGCGCTGACAAGCCGCTTCTTGAGTCTGAAGTAGCTGCTAGAAAGCGCTTCGGCAGGCCATAGCCAGATTATCAAATCCTTCATGGCTAGTTCGGCCGCCCTATGCAGCTCGACCAGCTGTTTCAGCTGATCATTAAAGGGCACTGGATGTTCTGGTCCAAGGTATTGCGACCAGAACAGCTTCTCCGTAGAGCTCCCCTCTTCGGCTCAATAGAATTCTGCAGCGTCTGACACGCTACACAGCAGATCCACAAACGCCCATGGAGAGCTCCAAATTCGGGTAAGTAAAAGGAACCTTTCCTTCTCATATCTGCTCTGCATAATGAAAGCCTTACCCGCCGTGATCTTTTTGGCCGCCTGGATTTCCTGGAGGGCGCCCTGGGCTTCAGCCCGGGCATCTTGTGCGCTCTAGCGGGCCTTGGCAAGTTTGGTCTCTTGCTCCTTAAAATCGTGCTCCAAGGACTCGTACTTCTTGACGGCGTCCTGGAGCTCTTGCTGGGCCTCATTGACCCGGGCCTCATGCTTTTCGCGTGCGGCCCGCTCCTTCGCCACCATGTCCTCGGCCTCAGCCAGCACCTTTTTGAGGGCCGCTACTTCGGTCGTTGCCCCTAATAAAGTTCATGACACTTTAGTCAGCATGAATCATTCATCCTTCCTGAATATATGCAAGGTTACTGCATACCTTGACTGTCCTCCAGCTGCTTCTTCACACGGCCGAGCTCTTCCTCAGCCCGCTCCAGATTCTGCTTCAGTCCGGAGACTTCTGCAGTGTGAGCGGTCGTAGCCAGCAGCGACGCCTGCTTATTCACATAGACATATTAGATTAGACTCCTGCGAAAATTATTTGATCCTGTATTCGGCTTTTCTTTCCTGACACCGGACAGAGTATCAGGGGCTACTATCTATATTGTGAAAACATTTTTACAATTGCATTACTTACCTTAAAGCCTATCAGAAGGCTAGTGCAGGATTCGGTCAGTCCACTTTTTGCGGACTGGATCCTCTCAATCACCGTACCCAAAAGGGCACGGTGTTCTTCGACAATGGAAGCACCTCGAAGCGCTCCCAGCAAAGTATCAGGCGTCTCTGGTTGGACAAAGGTCACCGGCGGGATGGGCACGCCCCCATCCTTCGAAGAGGGCTGCTCGCCTGATTCCGGAGCCGTATGGGTCTCCAGAATTATATTCGAATGAGGGCCGAATTGAATACGGCCCCCATCATCAGTATTCATGGGGGTCTGCTCCCCCATGTGTCCGGCAGCCAAGGCGTCACCCTCCAGCGCCTCCCTGACGGCCTTCGGATTCTCTCCCGGACTGCGGATCCTTCGGGACGACGCCTCAGCGCCATCCGTGTCCTTGGGAGAGGAGGCTGGGGGAAGGGTTTCGCTGTCCATCGCGGCCTGATCCGGCGAGTCCTCCGAAGATAAGGACCGCTCGAGGTTGGACCGAGCCAGACTGCAAATACATAATTCAGCACATTAAAACAATAAAATAAAGAGGCCGGATACACGAATGTGTCCGGATACTTACGATTTGGCAAGGGGCTTCTCCCTGGGTTCCCACTCCCAGCTGCTGTCGGTCGCCGCTGCGGAGCTGTCTGGAAGGGATGTTTACCCTTCTTGGACGCCTCGGCCTCCAGATGCGTGGAGGCCGTTCTCTTCTTTCTCCCCCTTGTAGGGGGGGAATGGATTTCTTCTTCTTCCTCCTCTTCGTCGTCGTCTTCAGCGATAGAGGAGTGATTCTTGGTGTCTTCGAACATCGCGTCTGAAGCGCCCTTGCGATGGAGACCATCTCTGGTCCCCTTGGCCTTCTTGGCCTTCTTCTCCCGCACCTCATAACGCGCCGGAAACAGCATCTTCATCAGAAGTGGGGTTTCTGGGCCTTCGGGCAGCGGAGCCGGACAGTTAATCCGCTCCGCTATTTCTGTCTAGTCCTGAGAAAATTGATAGGGAGGCTTAGATTCCTTCCTCGAATATGCCAGTGAAGGGTATACCTTGAAAACATGAAAGAACTTACCGGATTAGCCTGGCGAGTTAAGCTATGCCCACGAGCCTCGGTCGTGGACGGTGGTGTCTCGCTGGCCTTGAAGAGCACCTTCTAGATATCTTCGTGCGTCGTGCCGAAGAGCTCTAGTAGCGTCTGGTGCTTGGCCGGATCGAACTCCCACAAATATCAAGTCCGGCGTTGGCACGGAAGGATCCGGTGAACGAGCATAACCTGGATTACGTTGACGAGCTTGATTCTCTTGTTTATAATGCTCTGGACGCGCGTCTGGAGCGCTGTCAGCTCGTCCGAAGAGCCCCAGGTCAGGCCCTTCTCTTGCCAGGAGGTGAGCCGCATCGGGACCCCGGACCGGAATGCGGGAGGCGCCGCCTAGTTAGTGTTGCGTGGCTCGGTGATATAGAACCACCCCGACTGCCATCCTTTGACCGTCTCCACGAAGGAGCCTTCGGGCCAGGTGACATTGGGCATCTTGCCCACCATGGCGCCTCTTCACTCTGCTTGTTGGCCGCTCACCACCTTCAGCTTCGCATTGAAGGTCTTCAACCATAGGCCGAAGTGAGGTGGGATGCGGAGGAAGGCCTCGCACACAATAATAAATGCCGAGATGTTGAGGATGGAATTGGGGGCCAGATCATGGAAATCCAGCCCGTAGTAGTACATCAGTCCGCGGACGAACGGGTGGAGGGGGAATCCCAGCCTGCGGACGAAGTGTGTAAGGAACACCACCCTCTCTTGGGGCTCCGGGGTGGCGACGATTTGTCCCTTGGCCGGAAGTCGGTGAGAGATTTCCTTGGCTAGGTACCCGGCATCCCGGAGCTTCTTGATGTCCTTCTCCTTGACGGAGGAGGCCATCCACTTGCCTCCAGCTCTGGATCCGGACATGATTGGAGTGCTTTTTTGGGCGGAGAAAGCGAGAGCTTAGGCGCTGGAGCTCGAGAATGGATGGGAAGAGGAAGAAGAAGGCGTGGGTCAAAAAGGACGAATCCTTATCCCTTTATAAAGGCAGTAAAAGTCATGTGCCTCCTCATTCGTCTTAAAATTCGCCTATTCCCCAAGCGCCGTGCAGATGACACGGTTGGGTTACCCATGCCCGTATTGATGAGAATCCCGTGATAAGGGGACACGATCTCTACTTTGACAGGACGTGCTAATCAAACCACACCTTGAAATACGGAGCGACAGGCTAAAAAAGGTTCGAATAATGACCGGGCAGTGGCGTGATGTCACGCTACAAAAAGTTGTCAGCGGATTGGACTCGTGAAATATTATACTCTCTACGGTTGTGTGTGGTACTTGTTTTGCAGAGCCGGACATGTTTTCTATGTTCGGAAAGCTATGTTCGAATATTCGGAGAAGGAACCTGCCTTGCAATGCCGAAGACAATCTGCGTGCTGGACTCATCGTCATTGAAGCCTGGTTCAGGGGCTACTGAGGGAGTCTTGGATTAAGGGGTCCTCGGACAGCCGGACTATATACTTTGGCCGGACTGTTGGACTATGAAGATACAAGATAGAAGACTTCGTCCCGTGTCCGGATGGGACTTTTCTTGGCGTAGAAGGCAAGCTTGGCGATTCGGATATGTAGATTCCTTTCTCTGTAACCGACTTTGTACAACCCTAGCCCCCTCCGGTGTATATATAAACCAGAGGGTTTAGGCTTCCAGGGTCTACTCACAACAATCATAATCTCATAGGCTAGACTTCTAGGGTTTAGCCATTATGATCTCGTGGTAGATCAACACTTTTAATACTCATATTCGTCAAGATCAATCAATCAGCAAGTAGGGTATTACCTCCATAGAGAGGGCCCGAACCTGGGTAAACATTGTGCCCCCTGCCTCCTGTTACCATTAGCCTTAGACGCACAGTTCGGGACCCCCTACCCGAGATTCGCCGGTTTTGACACCGACAACCATCTCAACAACAATGGGCACACAAGGTTATGGCTTCTTACCGGGCCAGGGTAACGTATGCCCATAACCTTCCTTCGTTGGAGGCACCAACAAGAGGCATGACAACGGACCGACTAATGGCCTTTCCATAAAGGCAAATGTGGTTAAAATGGTCAGCTCGATTCAGTGGCACCATGACCCGACCAACATTATGTTCAAGTTCAATTAACATCACGTTTAACTTGAAATAAAATGCTAGAGTCACCATATGCCCTACTCATGCAACCATATGAAATGCATCACATATCACTTAGAAATAACAGATCAATCTCATCAAAAGTTCTACTTGCACAAATCATCACTAGTCTCTATTGATTCTTTTTCACTGGTTAATTTGCACTCATTATTTTTAGTTTATCATTTACTATATGAAACTCACCATGCACATATGAAAAATAATACCGATGCTAGCCATACCATAGTCATACCATCACATGGTCAAACTACTCATGCTAGATCTCACTAGTTCAAGTACTCACTTCTGTTAACTAAGCATCTTGCTCATGACAAAATTACTAACACAAGTATTATTCATTTAATAACTATATGCAAGAAATAACATATATTCAAGTTGGAAAAAAATCATGGATATTGCAAAGACATCATGAAAATGTTTGTGTGGCTTGCCTTAGTTCAGAGGAGCTTCACACTCCTCCTAGATATCTTCAAGACAAGCTTCTCCTTTAGAAAATAAAAAAAAGACAAAAAGAAAACATCGAGAACACTTCTAAAAATTACCAGAAAATCTAGACAGTAGAGAAAAATATCATCTTGGGTGTGCTGCTAGAGTTTTCCAGTAAGAACACAATGCAAAAAGAATCAACTCATTTGGACTTGTGGTTTAGCAGTTATAGCCAGTCAAAGTACTGGTCAAAATTTGATTTAAATTTGAAATAAAAGAAAACCAATGGGGTGACAACGATGGCGCACTTCAGAAATGCGCCACCACTCATACCGCTTTGCGCCCGACTGAGAGGCTGACAGCGGACCCCACTTGTCAGGTCGGAGGGAGAGGGAGAGAGAAACAGAGGCGGGCGGCGCGTCGGCGGCGCATTCTCCGGCGAGGAGTGCCCGACGGCTAGATATAGAGGGATAGAAAGATAGAGGAGGTCAAGGTGCACCTGCCCGTACCCATAGCATTGCTAGGGGTGGTCGGACGGTGTTGGAACAGTCCTCTCGAGCGGCGGCAGAAAGCAGAGGTCGCCGGAGTTGATGACGACGGTGTCGTGGGGCTTCACCAGGGGCTCCAACGTGGTCGGACGGCACAAGTGAGCCACCAGCAAGCCGCCTGAGGAGCGGGTTGAGCTCGGGAGGCAGTGGAGTGAGGTGGAGGGGCTGCGGGGAATCGCCGGCGAGCTCAGATCGAGACGGCGGCCAGAGGCCTGCCAGGCCGGGCTTCGGTTCTCCTACGAGCTTGTGGAGGTTGTGGGAGTGAGCGGTGAGGTTCAAGGGGTCGGGAGGGGGCCATATTTGTAGGCTGGCAAGAGGAGGGGATCGGGCTCCGTCGTGAAGCTTCTAGACAAAGCGCCCGAAGACGAACGGCGTCTGCGAGAGGTGGAGAAAGCGACGCAGCTCACGCGGGCACTATAGGATGGCAGAGACGGGCATAGGAGCTAGGAAGGCGACGAGCACAGTGGCACGGGCGCACTGTTGGCTTGTCTGCGCCGTGCCCGTGCTTGCTCCGGCGATCTCCGGCATCGCCCAGCGCCGGGGAGGAGTTAAGGGGGTCGAGACGAGGATGGTGGCGAGGTTTGGCAAGGCACGGTGATCGGGGAAGCGAACACGCGCTCAACAATAGCTCGGGCGCGTCGCAGAGCGCGTCGGCTGCATGCCAACACCGCTAGACGAACGTGATCACGGCGTGAACTATGACATCAGGCCGCGCTAAGCTCAAACTTCATGTCTGGCGTGTAGTCCTTAGTGGTTCGAGTGGTTCCAACGATTTGACTTGAACCCAGGAGCTGTGAGTGCGTGGTTTACTTCCTGGTAACTTTCTGGACAATAACTTGTGAGGTTAATTGAGAGTGATTCAGTAAGAGTTAAGGGCTGGGCTTTGGTGTTTAGCATTCTCTGAGGAAGGTAATGAAGCTCAGAAAAGATCAGCCTCATTGGATCAAGGAAAAACACACTTGCTGTGTAAAGTGGCTATTCTGTCCAAAACAGAAATGATTTTCTATAGCAAAAATATTCCAAAAATTTATGCATTATTTTTGCTCAGGGAGGTGCCCTAGGGTTCAAAGAATATTTGTGAATTTTCTCAGGATTTAAGGAGCAATAAAAATGAGGGTTGCTTTGGAGCATACTTCTCTGAAGTGAGTTTGAGAGAAGAAAATGAATATTTTTCATTTATGAAAAATATTCCTTGGGTCATTTTTGGAATTTTCAGAGAAAGAAAGTTGAGTTAGGGGAGGATGTGTCACTTGGGTGAAAATCAAGGGTAGGCCCAAGTGCTCAAGTCCATTTGAATTGATTCAAAACTCCAAATCCAAAGCAAAGGCAAAAGAAAGTCCGGAAAAGAGAGAAGGCAAATCCAGGCTGTCACAAACCTTCCCCACTTAGGATGGATCTCGTCCTCGAGATTCGGTTGCTTGGGAAAACAATTCTGGATAGGCTGTCCTTAAAACTTCCTCTCTTTCCCAGGTCACTTCTTCCTCGGTGTGATGCTCCCACTGAACCTTATAAAACTTGATCGCCTTACTGCGTGTGACCCTTTCTGGCTCATCCAATATTCTAAATGGTCTCTCCTCATAAGTTAAATCCTCGGCAAGTTCAATTTCTGACATATCAGTGCTTTTCTCGGGTGGTCAAATACACCTTGTCAGCTGTGAGACGTGCAACACATTGTGTACTTCCGACAATTATGGTGGCAATCAACTGATAAGCAACTGTGCCAACTCTGGTCATGAACGGGAACAGACCAATATATCTTGGTGCCAATTTTCCTCAGGTCTGAAATCTCCTGATTCCCTTCATGGGTGCGACTCGCAGATACACATGTTCTCTAGGCTCAAAATTGACATGCCGGTGTTTGGCATCAGAATAACTCTTCTGTCGTGACTTAGCCAACTGCAGTCTGTCTCGGATTTCCTTGACTTGTTTCTCTGCCTCCAAGATTAAATCAGTATCGAAAATACGGTTGTCTCCGGTTTGGGACCAGTTAAATGGAGTGCAGCACTTGCAACCATACAAAGCTTCATACGGTGACATCTTCAGGCTGGTCTGGAAACTGTTGTTGTATGAGAATTCTGCATATGGCGGACAATCTTCCCACTAGGGTCCATGGGCTAAAGCACATGCTCGAAGCATGTCTTCAAGGATTTGATTTACCCGCTCAGTCTGACCGTCTGTCTGTGGGTGATAGGCCGTGCTGTATTTGAGGGCGGTCCCAAAGCTTGATGGAGTCGGGACCAGAACGCGGAGGTAAGGAGTGAACCTCGGTCTGAAGTGATTGTTCTTGGAACTCCATGCAGACTGACAATCCGGGACACATATAATTGTGCAAGTTGATCAGCTCGATATGTGGTGTGGATGGGAATAAAATGAGCCACTTTAGTCAGCGTGTCCACTATGACCCATACTGCATCATTGCCTCGGTGAGTCCGGGGTAGACCGTGACAAAGTCCATAAAGACATTGATACGTCTCCAACGTATCTATAATTTATGAAGTATTCATGCCATGTTTACAATAATTTTATATGATTTTGGTATGATTTGATTAGAACTAACCCGGACTGACGCTGTTTTCAGCAGAACTATCGTGGTGTTGTTTTCGTGTAGAAATAAAAGTTCTCAGAATGCGCTGAAAATCAACGGAGATTTTTTTTGGATAATATAAAAAATAGTGGAACAAAAATCTACCGGAGGGGAGTCCCATGGGCCCCATGAGGGTGGGGGGGGGGCGCCCACCCCCTGGGGCGCACCCCTGTGCCTCGTGGACTCCCTGTGGGGCCCTTGAATTGTCGATGCCAACCTCTTCTATAAATACCCAAACCTCCAGAAAATAACCTAGATTGGAAGTTCCGCCGCTGCAAGCCTCTGTAGGCACGAGAAATCAATCTAGGCCCTCTTTGGCACCCTGTCGGAGGGGGCCATCTTCACCAGAGGCCATGGAGGAGGATCTCGGTGGGGCCATCATCACCATGAAGGCCAAGGACCAGAGGGGGAACCTCTCCCCATCCAGGGGGAGGCCATGTAGGAGGAAGCACTAGGGGGAGAACCTCGCCTCCTCTCTCTCGGTGGCGCCGGAGTGCCATCGGGAGGGGAATCATCACCGCGGTGATCGTCTCCATCAACATCACCATCATCATCACCATCCTCATCTCTTTTACGCGGTCCACTCTCCCGCACCCCGCTATAATCCCTACTTGAACATGGTGCTTTATGCCACATATTATGATCCAATGATGTGTTGCCATCTTATGATGTTTTGAGTAGATATCCTTTGTCTTTGGGTTGATTGATGATCTAGATTGGTATGAGTTTTATGATTTATTTTGGTGCTGTCCTATTGTGCCCTCCGTGTCGCGCAAGCGTGAGGGATTCCCGCTGTAGGGTGTTGCAATATGTCCATGATTTACTTATTGTCTGTGTTGCTTGAGTGACAGAAGCATAAACACGGATAAGTGGGTCACGGCATATGGGAATAAAGGGGACTTGATATGTTAATGCTATGGTTGGGTTTTACCTTAATGATCTTTAGTAGTTGCGGATGCTTGCTAGAGTTCCAATCATAAGTGCATATGATCCAAGAAGAGAAGGTATGTTAGCTTATGCCTCTCCCTCATATGAAATTGCAATAGTGATTACTGGTCTTGTTAACAATTGCCTAGGATAATTCCGCACACCGACCCATCATTATTCCACACTCGCTATTTATAATATTAGTAATATATTCTAACTTTATGACAACAGCACCTACTTTTATATTTTAGCTCTCCGATATCATACAAAGTTATCCTCTTCATACCCACAACGTAGTTTTATTTCTCGTTTCTAGTTGGAAGCAAACGTTCGGTGTACGTAGAGTCGTATCAGTGGCAGATGGGACTTGAGAGAATATTGATCTTTCCTTTAGCTCCTTGTGGGTTCGACACTCCATACTTATCACTTCCACCTTTGGGAATTGCTACGATGATTCCCTGCACTTGGGGATTATCAGACATCATCCCATTTCCATTGCGAGACGGGTAGAGGTTGGACAAGTCCAGTAGGTTTGTGGTGTTTCGCCTTTACTTTGTTGCATATGTCGCAACAAGCGAAAAAATATGCGATGTCCTTTTTCGTTCCATCCCACCAAAATATCTGTCGACAGTCTTCATTTTGGTACCTCTAGGGTGTATTGAATACGAGGATTCGTGTGCTTCAGCCAAAATCTTCTTTCTCAAGTCTGGTTGCTCGGGTACACATATCCGTCCGCGAAACCTGAGTGTACCTTGTGCGTCTTCAGAGAAATCCTGAGTCTTGCCTTCTTTTAGACGTCTGAGATGACCTTGTAGAATTTTGTCGTTAGCCTGGGCCATGCGAATCTCATCCTCGAGAGTAGGAGTTACTTCCAAAATATTTGCAAGGCCGGCGTTTACAAGTACCAAGTTAAGCTGAGCAATCTCTTGTTGGAGTTCAGGAGGCAAGGACTCCATCATGGCATTTAAACTAGCAGGCTTGCGACTGAGGGCATCATGAACCACGTTAGCTTGGCCCGGATGCCAGATCATAGTCCTTGACCAACTCAAGCCATCTTCGCTGTCGAAGGTTTAAGTCTTGCTGAGTAAATATATATTTGAGACACTTGTGGTCGGTAAATATCTGACATCTTTTTCCAAAGAGGTAATGTCTCCAAATTTTTAGAGAGTGCACAACAGCGGCCAACTCCAAATCATGTGTAGGATAATTCCCTTCGTGGGGTCGTAGCTGGCGACGTGCATAGGCTACTACCTTGCCATCTTGCATGAGTACGCATCCAATACCTTTTCTGTAGGCATCACAATACACATCAAAGCTGCGGTAAATGTCTGGAAGAGTCAGTACCGGTGCTGATGTTAATCTGGTTTTTAGCTCGTTAAAGCTCTTCTCACAGTCCTCAGTCCATTCAAACTTCTTATCTTTCTTGAGGAGTTCTGTCATTGGCTGGGCAATCGTGGAAAATCCTTCGATGAACCGGCGGTAATATCCGGCTAATCCAAGAAAACTCCAAATTTCGGATACAGTCATGGGTGCTGCCCAATCAAGCACGTCTTTCACTTTGCTGGGATCCACAGCGATGCCTTCCGCTGACAGAACATGTCCCAAAAATCCGACTTGTTTGAGCCAAAACTCACACTTGCTGAATTTTGCATATAGCTGATGGGCATGGAGTCTCTGTAAGACTGCTCGGAGGTGTTCCTTGTGCTCTTCATCACTTTTTGAGTATATGAGAATGTCATCGATGAAAACCACCACAAACTTGTCCAAGAAATCCATGAATACCTTATTCGTCATATGCATGAAAAAGGCAGGGGCATTCGTAAGACCGAAAGACATCACAGTATATTCATAGAGACCGTATCGGGTAGTGAACGCGGTCTTAGGAATATCTTCCTTCTTGATCTTGAGCTGATGGTATCCGGTCCTTAAATCATTCTTGGAAAATACTTTTGCCCCACTGAGTTGATCGAACAAATCATCGATCCTTGGCAACGGGTATTTGTTCTTGATGGTGACATCGTTCAATCGACGGTAGTCCACACACATTCTGAGGCTGCCGTCCTTCTTGTCCACAAATATTGCGGGTGATCTCCATGGTGACGAGCTTGGGCCGATATATCCGTTCTGAAGCATATCATCAAGCTGTTTCTTTGATTCCACGAGCTCGGACGAAGGCATCCGATAATACTTTTTGTATAATGGTGCTGTCCCGGGCACAAGATCAATTGCAAACTCAAGCTCTCGGTCTGGCGGCATTCCTGGTAATTCCTCGGGGAATACATTGGGAAATTCACTGACCACAGGAATTAAATTCAATTCTTCAGCTACAGCAGTGAAGACCAGTTCTCTTTTGGGTATACTTCGGGCATAGAATTTTATGGATTGCCTTTCCTGACTTGTCAAGGTGACTTCTCGGGTCGCACAGTTGATGCACACTTGATATTGGGTCAACCAGTTCATTCCCAAAATAACATCCAACTTGGTAGACTCAATGACTATCAAAGCAGTTGGAAAAGGGACTCCCTTGATATCGATTTCAAAATTTTGGCAGACCAGATTGCTTTTGAGCATCGATCCCGGGGATTGAACCATCATACTTTTTCCCAAAATCGAGCAAGGAAATTTGTTAGGCAACGAAACTCCGAGAAAGAAAAGAGTGGGAAGCCCCAGAGTCAAATAAAATTATTGCGGGTATGTTATTAACAAGGAACATACCAATGACGACTTGGGGGTTTTCCTGGGCTTCGCCTGCGGAAAGGTGATGAACTTGCCCTTGGATGGTCTTCTGGATAGGGTATGGCCCCATGTGGTTGACTAGCGGCCGGAACGACGCATTTGACTTCTTGGGACACTGTCTGGCATAATGTCAGGTCTGTCCACAATCAAAGCAGGAGTTGTTGCGCCGACACTCTTCGGGCACTGGACTGGTCACAACATTTTTGACCTGAGTACTGGTCTTGTTCATATCTACAGCCAATTTGGTTTGTACTCCACTTGGGTCTACTGCCAGGTACGGGCCTTCTGTACTGGCTGTCCGTCTTACTTAGGTTCGAATTTGCGCTTGTGGTCATTATTTGTGGGTCGGTTGTCATGCACGAGCTTGTGCTCCCTCTCTGCAATGAGGGCCTTATTCACCAAAGTCTGAAAATCTAGAAAGTTGAGCATGCAGAGAGTACACCTGAGGTGTTGATTTAATCCTCCAAGGAACCTGTCGATCTTCCTTTCTTCTATGGCCACATCATAAAGAGAATAACGGGCCAGATGGTTGAACTTGTGCAAATATTCACTTACTGACAGATTTCCTTGAGTGAGACCGAGGGATTCGCATTGCTTGACCTTCATGATACCAGCGGGAATATGGTACTTGCGGAAATGGTCATTAAAATTAATCCAAGTGATTTCTTCGCCCGCATGCTACATAGCTTTAACATTATCCCACCATATAGCAGCAGCTCCTTCAAGATAGTGGGTAGCAAACGGAACCTTGTCAGCTTCTTTAGTACGAGCAATTTCAAGCTTCTTCTCAATAGTTCGTAACCAATCATCTTCTTCCAGAGGATCAACCACTTGACTGAAACTGGGAGGCTTAGTCCTTTGAAAATCTGACAACTCTGAGTGATGACCATTTGGATTTCTATTCTGCCCAACCATAGCTTGCACAATTTTTAACAGCTCAATCAGATCGTTGTTCCTTCTTTCTTCAAACATGCACATAATTTGTTCAGTGGAGGGTGGATTTGGTGGTGGAGGCGGTGGTTGCGGATACGACTCGGAGGAGTGTCCTGCCTGTCTTGCTGAGCGACAAACAGGGACATCCTCACAAGCCGGCGTGCTGTTGCATCCCCGCATCATCCTACTGTTTATTTTTCCCAATAAAAGCAACCACGATGAGCAACATCCGAAAATGGGAAGAAAAGCCAGCGACAAACCCGAAAGGGCAAAATAGAAATCGAGAAACACAACTAACAATAAAAAGTTCCAACATAATTATACATAGACTCGTACATGAAAGGTAGACATCATGACAGGTGCGACTACTCGCAAATATGCAATGATACATCATGGCTCATACAACTGCATCCGTAGATCAAATGACCACTGCGGATACTTGGATGCTCTAGGGTTCTGCTGGTGCTGCTCGATCCTCTCCTGAGTCAGACCCAAATTCTGAACTGACGACGGTAATCGAGACCTCCGGGTTAAAAGTAACATGATGACGCTGCCTCGAGGGCTCTCCCTTAGAGGTAGGCGCAGGAAGAGAAGGGATCATGGGAGGTGCGGGGGTGCGGGGGTAGTGAGAAGAGACGCCCACTCAGCAGGGGCACTGTGTGGGTTCACGGTCGAGGTGCCCGAGCTATTCAGAGGAGTAACCGGGGAAATAGGCGAGCTAGAACTGGGCACAATATAAGGAGTAAATCCCATAGAAGGTGGAGTGGGGTAGGATCTAGCGGCGACTAAAGCAGTACGAGCACGAGTCAGCTCTCGAGCCAGCTCGTGAATCAGAAGATAACTAGCAGTGATATATCGAGAAAGGTGGCTAGTGTCACTATCAGACACCGAATCAATGATGGAAAGCGAACATGACCATCATCGTGGATTGTTGGGTATTAGCGAAAACCTGGGTGATTCTGCATCCGAACCTTGTTATAGCGTAACTCAACAAGAGTCTCGAATGGAGCAAACTGGACGGCCTGAGTGGCGGTGGATGCATAACCTCTCCGAGAGGTATGAGTGTAAGAGCGTGATGACAAACTGGTGCGCAGAGTAACCACGGCGTGATACTCGTACACTGAGTCGGCTAGACGCTCCTGGTACACCCGATACACTGGGTCATCACCGTGAGGGTAAAGTGGACGCCATACATTCCGAAGAAGATGCGGTGAAGTGTATGGCATCAACTCCAACTGGCACGGATACTGTACTGGAGCCATCTACACTCACAAGCATTAACCGGTTAGAAATATCAAGAAAATAATGCATGCAATGCAGCATCCAGATGCAAACACTACCGGCACTCAATTAGCAGGCTAGCTAACTCCCAACTTAACGTGTCGGGGTCAGCGCGGCTAAGATACCAAGCGTTGTGGCACCCCAGCTCAGAGAAAACGGTTCACCTTGCATTGCCGACCCAGAGATCATGTCTTCTGGCAATACACAACATCTTGGTATAGAAAACAACCGCTTTATTGATACTAGCGGAAGCATAGTGCGATATAATAATCAAGTAGCGAGGCCAAGTGGCACACTCGGTGCGGCTGAACAATATGTACATAATTTAGTGCACATAAAGGGGCCTCGATCACGACAACTACGCGACAGCGGAACTATGGCGAAGCGGGACTCCATAGCACAGGGACACCGATGTGGACACGATCTGGACACGGCAGCACTCTGTTCCAGCTAGACTTTCCTGAAATCTGGCATAACACACCAGGTCAGTACATTGAATGTACTTGCAAGCTCACAACAAGCATAAACATAATGACAAATAATATCATGACATTTAATCAAGTTAATTGCAAATAACAACCTTCTACTCATGCCATGCAACCTAACTTGTGCACCGAGTCCCTCAGACTCTCTTACCAACGGGTTGCCTCGTAACCCAATGGTGATCATTCACGGATCACAAACGGAACCACACTCGGTTCAAGCCACGGTCAGTCTCACTGACTTCATCATCATTTAACCAGTGCCATGCAAATAACTTACTGTGCAAGATTACTTTATAAAAGTTGATCCATGGTGTGACTTACTTACGAACTAGCCCGTTATCCGCGGGCGCGGCTATCGATAGATTTAATACACTCTGCAGAGGTAGTGCACTGTACCCACACCATGGAACCCATGGCCTCACACTCCCATTCGGGTGGACCAACGGCATTCCGACGGAACTCTCACATTGCCAAGACACTCTCTCGGCCACTCCGACTAACTCCCCACTGGGCTAAGTCATGGGTGGCCCCGTGCCTACCAAAGGCATCATGGCCATCGTCGTGGCAAAAACAGCCACCGTTGTGGCAAAACAAAATCGGTCCCAAACGGGGACAAGCTACCATCTCAACAACAATGGGCACACAAGGTTATGGCTGCTTACCAGGCCAGGGTAACGCATGCCCATAACCTTCCCTCGTTGGAGGCACCGACAAGAGGCATGACAACGGCCTGACTAACGGCCTTCCCATAAAGGCAAATATGGTTGCACTGGTCAGCTCGATTCAGTGGTACCATGACCCGACCAACTTTATTTTCAAGTTCTATTAACATCAGGTTTAACTTGAAATAAAATGCTTGAGTCACCATATGCCCTACTCATGCAACCATATGACATGCATCACATATCACTTAGAAATAACAGATCAATCTCATCAAAAGTTCTACTTGCACAAATCATCAATAGTCTCTACTGATTCTTTTTCACTGGTTAATTTGCACTCATCATTTTTAGTTTATCATTTACCATATGAAACTCACCATGGACATATGAAAAATAATACCAATGCTAGTCATACCATAGTCATAACAAAATCACATGGTCAAACTACTCATGCTAGATCTCACTAGTTCAATTACTCACTTCTGTAAACTAAGCATCTTGCTCATGACAAAATAACTAACACAAGTATTATTCATTTAATAACTATATCCAAGAAATAACATATATTCAACTTGGGAAAAAATCATGGATATTGCAAAGACACCATGAAAATGTTTGTTTGGCTTGCCTTAGTTCAGAGGAGCTCCACACTCCTCCTGGATATCTTCAAGGCAAGCTTCTCCTTCTGAAAATAATTAAAAAGACAAAAAGAAAACATCAAGAACACTTTTGAAAATTACTAGAAAATCTAGACAGCAGAGAAAAATCTCATCTTGAGTGTGCTGCTAGAGTTTTCCAGTAAGAACACAATGCAAAAAGAATCAACTCATTTGGACTTGTGGTTTAGGAAGTTATAGCCAGTCAAACTTCTATTCAAAATTTGATTTAAATTTGAAATAAAAGAAAGCCAGGGGGTGACGTCGATGACGCTCTTCAGAAATGTACCACCACTCATGCCGCTTCACGCGCAGCTGAGAGGCTGACAGCGGTCCCCACTAGTCAGGTCGGAGGGAGAAGAGAGAGAAACAGAGGCGGGCGGTGCGCCGGCGACGCGTTCTCTGGCGAAGAGTGCCCGGCGGCTAGATCTAGAGGGATAGAAAGATAGATGAGGTTGAGGCGCACTTGCCCATACCTGTAGCGTCGCTAGGGGTGGCCGGACGGGGTCGGAACGGTCTTCTCCGGCGGCGGCAGAAAGTAGAGGTCGCCAGAGTTGATGACGACGGTGTCCTGGGCCTTCACCAGGGGCTCCAACGCGGTCGGACGGCACCAGTGAGCCACCAGCAAGCTGCCTGAGGAGTGGGTTGAGCTCGGGAGGCGGTGGAGTGAGGTGGAGGGGCTGCGGGGAATCGTCGGCGAGCTCAGGTCGGGACAGCAGCCAGAGGCCTGCCCGGCCGGGCTTCGGCTCTCCTACGAGCTTGTGGAGGTTGTGGGAGTGAGCGGTGAGGTTCAAGGGGTCGGGAGGGGGCCGTATTTATAGGAGAGCGATAGGAGGGGATCGAGCTTCGCCGTGAAGCTTCTGGACATGGCGCCCGGAGACGAACGGCGTCGGTGAGAGGGGGAGAAGGCGACGCAGCTCTCGCGGGCACTGTGGGAGGGCGGAGACAAGCACAGGAGCCAGGAATGCGACGAGCACAATTGCACATGCGCATTGTTGGCTTTGTCATGCCGTGCCCATGCTCGCTGCAGCGAGCTCTGGCGTTGGCGAGCGCCAGGTAGGAGTTAAGGGGGTCGAGACGAGGATGTTGGCGAGGTTTGGCAAGGCGCGGCGGTTGGGGAGCGAGCACACACTCAACAGTAGCTCGGGCGCGTCGCAAAGTGCGTCGGCTGCATGCCAACACCCCTGGACGAACGTGGTCACCGCGTGAACTATGACATCAAGCCGCGCTAAGCTCACACTTCATGTCTGGCATGTAGTCCTTAATGGTTCAAGTGGTTCCAACGATTTCAGGTTAACCCAGGAGCTGTGAGTGTGTGGTTTACTTCCTGGTAACTTTCTGGACAGTAACTTGTGAGGTTAACTGAGAGTGATTCAGTAAGAGTTAAGGGATGGGCTTTGGGGTTTAGCATTCTCTTACGAAGGTAATGAAGCTCAGAAAAGATCAGCCTCATTGGATCAAGGAAAAACATACTTGTTGTGTAAAGTGGCTATTCTGTCTAGAACAGAAATGATTTTTCGTAGCAAAAATATTCCAAAAATTTATGCAATATTTTTGCTCAGGGAGGTGCCCTAGGGTTCAAAGAATATTTGTGATTTTTTTCAGGATTTTAGGAGCAATAAAAATGAGGGTTGCTATGGAGCATACTTCTCTGAAGTGAGTTTCAGAGAAGAAAATGAATATCCTTTATGAAAAATATTCCTTGGGTCAGTTTTGGAATTTTCCGAGAAAGAAAGTTGAGCTAGGGGTGGATGGGTCACTTGGGTGAAAATCAAGGGTAGGCCCAAGTGCTCAAGTCCATTTGAATTGATTCAAAACTCCAAATCCAAAGCAAAGGCAAAAGAAAGTCCGGAAAAAGAGAGAAGGCAAATCCAGGCTGTCACAGGAGATGTTGGTGAAGGTCTCTGGATGATCGAGATCATCCTCCGAGAATGCCTTGGCCTTCTTGAATGGGGTACTATGGGCCATGGCATAGAGGTCGTACATTAGCGGCACCTCCTTCTTGTTGTGTTGTGCCGGAAAGAGAGGAACATGGTAAATTAGTAATTAAAGGGCTCAAGCTAGGATGAAGAATGAAATTGCATGAATCGTTAAGGGCTCGAACCACATACCCAGTCATTCCCATACTCAAACAGGTTGGAGCTCCCTTGTTGGTGCGGCACACCTTGCATCTAGGCACGCTTGTCCCTGGCCTTGTTGTGGACGGCTAGCCATTGGGGAGAGCACCACTCATCCACCAACCTCTCCCAACAGTCCATCTTATCCGCACACCATCTCGGGGGCACCTAAGTTAGACAAAGAGAAATTTCAGCGCTACACCTACAAATCAAATCAAGGAAACTAGTACAAGGCCCTAATAATAGGTAATTACCTTCATGTACTTGTCCTTATTCAGATACTTGACGCGACACTTCTTCTTCTGCCTCCTGATGTTAGTCGAGGCGTAGTGGTTTCGAACAGCCTACACCCGAGCCTCGTGTTGTAAGTTCTGAAGTCGGCGCTTGCACTCGGCTTCTAGAACCATAGCCGCGTCCACCTCGTGTTCCTCAAGACACCTGTAGAAGGTATGCAATCAAACAAGACAACATTGATCATTCGTACAATCACTAGGTACTGTTGATTTTTAATTCTGTAAACGAGAAATTACCCAAAACCGCCGTCTCACAATGTCGGCCACCGTCTCGCACACGACACCATCGACCATCTCCCTCAGCGGGGCCGGGGCAGCCTCGTACAGCTCCCAGGTCAGTGCTAGTTGTGGAAGCTCACCCTCACCGGGCAACATGACCCACCCCGGGAAGTGGTGCCGGCAAAGAGTACCAAGGAGCTGGTTGGGCCTGCGGATACCATCTGCGTGTTTCCAACCCCTACAGTATGACAAGGCCAACACATTAGATATTAATTTGAACAAACATGAAGGCAAAAGGTTAAAAAAGAGTAAATGCAATTACTTCTCCCCATTAGGCTAAATCAACCACCTCTGGTCGCGGGTCGCCGGCATGAACGGTAGCTTAGTACCACCATGCTGGTAGACCTTCTTGCCCTCCTCAACTAGCTCGCCCTTGCTGTAGCTATTCTTAAAAAAGGTCTCCTCGACACCATCAGCATGGCAGCTAGTCTCCGAAGTCACGTGGGACGAAGACTCTGGGACTCGAGTCTCCTGGGAGGAAAACTCAACGACCCGAGTCTCCTGGGAGGAAGACACTGGGACCTGAGGCTCAGCGACCAGAGGCTCGTCGACCCGAGGTTCGTGGACCGGAGTCCGAGATGGGTCCAGGTCAGACGGGTCCACCTGAGACGGAGCACTCCGGTGGTCCGAAGAATTAGCTGGGGGTGGCGGCAAGGAAGGCACAACAACCTTCCTACCTCTCCCAGCGCCCCGTCCACCTCTACCAGCACCCCTCTTCTTCCCCCGACCTCCTGTCCCGGCTGAAGAAGAAGCGCCCGCCGAAGGTGTTGGGGTGTCTGCATGCTGTCTATGAGCGCTCTCCAAAGGTTCTGGGGTGCAATAAAAACACCCCTCCCACGTGCCGAGGAAGGAGGCTCGAAGCGCTCTCGACCCAAGCCCACCACCTGTCAACACCTGCAATGACAAAGAGTAAACGAAATTAGTACAACATAAATAGAATAAAAAATTTGATGGGTGAAAACAACACCAAAAAATTAACTAACTAACTAACTAAGTAATTAACCTAAAAAATAACTAACTAACTGATTAAACGCTTTTTCTTAAGGCCAGAAATGGTCTTTAATAGGTTAAAATTATTTAAGTGTTTCCAAAATATTTGAGAAAATTTAGGGAAGCTCATTGGTTAAATAAACAATCCATCAAAAACCCTTTATGCAAAATTCTACCTTTCCTAGTTGCTACCTGTCCATGCCCATGGTCAAATAATTCTAGAAACTATTCGCCAACTAATTGACAAATGATGACTAAACCTGCCTTTTCTTTTTTCTTTTCTCATTATCAAGAAACAAAAGAAAAGGGATGCATATGCATCCTAATCCTAATCATTTACATGGTTGTTTTCTAGGAGTAGTAATTAGTAAAACTAAAACTAATTAACCTAACTAACCTAGTCTAAAGATCAAAGCAAAAGTGTCCAAATAACAACAAAGATCTGCTTGTACTCTCTTCATAGAGAAAGATTCTAAACCGAAAATTAACAACAAAGATCAAAGCAAATAAACAATTTATGAACATTTGTGTCCAGATAACAGAAATATCACCAAAAAAACATAAACGTAAAAAAGTTGGATATGTTGTCGGACAGATCACTCGGAGTGATAATATAGATTTCATCAATGTATGAATCAGGCCACTACTTTTTAACATCACAAGTCATCACCGGGATCCATAGGCAACAATCTCCAACTAGGAAAGAAAAATCAACCAGAAACATTACATAGATTCCTAAGTTCAAATAAGAATATTTAAAGAGTTTCGTCACAAATGGCTGAGCCGTCAGACAATGCTTTCTACGCAAATAGCATTATGCTTATGATCAAACAAGTAGCAGTAAGCAACTCAAGATCCACCAATGGATAGCCAATTTGAAAAATTCTAGCTCGATTAATATTTCGCCATAAAATTCAGTCTCCAAAATTACGGCGTAGCCAATGTTGACATCAGAATTGCATATTTTCACAGCATAAGTTCAGAAGTAATTAGAAAAGTTACTCTAAGATGTTCAATTTGTCCTCGAAATTGCAGAATGACAGCATGGGTGCACAGCGACCAATCAGTCGCTAAAGATGGTATGATTAACAGGTTTTTCATCACCGGACAAACAGAAACACAAACTCAAACAAACAAGTCAACAAAAAAGAACTTAAATTACTACAGAAAACAAAATCAGACAAAAGAAGACATGAGAGGAATGACACTAACCTAACTATCCTAGAAAATTAAGCTAACCTAGAAAATCAAGCTAACCTAACTAACAGTACTCACTAACCTAATTAGTAGCAGTAGAAAAAAAAGAAACTAACAGTACTAACTAACCTAATTACTAGCAGTAGGAAAAAAGAAAAAAATAGGGGGAGCTCACTGGAGTGGGTCGGCGGGGCACCAGGGCGGTGGGGTGTCGGGGCGTCTAGGGCGTCGGGACGGCAGGGCGCCTGGTTGTCGAGGCGGTGGGGTGCCGGGCTGGCGGGGGAGGCGGGGCGGCGAGGGCGTCGGGGTGGCTGGGGCGTCGGGGTGGCACGGGCGACGAGGGCGTTGGGGCGGCGAGGGCGTCGGGGCGGCGGGGGGGAGGGCGTCGGGGTGGCGCGGGCGACGAGGTTGTTGGGGCGGCGGGGGGTCGGGGGCACGGGCCGGTGGGAGGTCGGGGGCGTTGGGGTGGCGCCGGTGAGGTGAGGGAGAGAGAAAGAGAGGGGTGGGGCGTGGTGCCGACCGTTTTTTAGTTAGGTTTAATTTCTTTGTCATCTGCTAGCAGACGACAAAGAGCGTAGCTAATGGGGTGGGGCCGGGGGGAAACGATCGTTAGGTTGCCACTTTCTTTGCCTTCTGCTCGCGGACGACAAAGAAGCTTTGCCGTCAGCTAGCAGACGGCAAAGAAAGTGGCCGTTAGGTGGTTCTCACTAGTGGGCCACCCTCCCTCTTTGCCGTCCGCTAGCAGACGACAAAGCTTCTATGTCGTCTGCTAGCTGACGGCAAACACGCTCTTTACCGCCAGCTCTTTCTTTGTCGGCAGCTTTCTTTATGCTTATGGCAAAGACCTTCTTTGCCATCAGCTAGCTGACGGCAAAGATCCTGATTCCAGTAGTGTCCTCTGCATTATCATGCCGTGTTTCCCAGCTTGCAAGACTCAGAACCAAAAAATAAGATTCAAATAATAAGTACAACAAAGATGCCTAGACATCTCATTGATTCCCAGCTTCCAAGATTCAGAACCAACAAATAAGATTCAAATAATAAGTACAAAAAAGATGCCTACACATCTCATTGATTCCCAGCTTGCAAAATTCAGAACCAACCCACTAGAGCCTTTTCATAAAGTGAATATCGGGATTAAATCCATCTTGGCTAGCCGTGTCATACAACCCAAGAACTTGGTGAATGCTCTTGACCATCACAACATCCGTAGTTGAGTATTCCTATTTGCACAACACAGATAATTGTTTTTCGTCCTCTGCCACTGTGGCACTAGTAGAAGTCAACCTACAGCTCCACTAGATGATTCAATTCATGCCACTTTTTCTGCAGTTCACCTGAAATGAAACAAAGATTGCATCATTCAGCTAGCAAGAAGTAGTTGCTCTCCTGAGCTGGTAGGTTCTTCTTTAGTAGTTGCACTAAAATTGAGCAACATTAAAGTTGGCTGTCCTGCTCATGTAAGGTGCAACTATAATTTTCTTATCCTTGTGTGCAGTTCCACTAAAATAAAGTGCCATTGTGGTGACAGTGATGGCTCATCTTGCAAAGGCTAATAAAATGTTGCACGAGATTACCAGCAGAATTTGACAAATTTTTTGGAAACTCCAGTCACCATTTTGTGCAGTTCCACCAAAATTGAGAGATGTTGCCCACATGACATTTTAGTTGAATTGCACAAGACACTCATTCAAAAAAAGTGTTTTGTGCATTTCACGAAAAGGTCACAATCGCAACAAGGTGAATGGATATCCCTATCTGCACAAAAAGATAGAAAGGAAACAATACACGAAATGAAAAGAAGCATCTTGATTATGTTCATGGCAATCACGCAAGGATAGTAGAAATTTTAGAACGTCAGCAATGCTTCACATTACCGGACGCATTACGATCAACAATGACAATCGTCAAATATGGGATTACTTAATGGTGGCATTGCTTGTTTACCAGATACAGTAGATCAACAAGAGCTAAAGAGTTGGTTTAAGGGCATGGGACTGTGGGGACACCAGGACACTCAGCAGCGTAAAGAAGCATCTTACTTATCATACTGGGGAAAATAGCAGGAGTACCATTTGTAACACAGTTTAATTGCATCATATCACTGGAGGCATTAGATTAACAATAACACTGGTTAGACATGTCCTTAAGGTAACAGTGTGATCGCTTCATTTTACATGCGCCCTTACATTAACAACAACAAAAAGTTGGTAGAAAGACATGCGACAGTGAACACATCAGCACAATGTACCTACAAGGAGGCATAAAGTGGTGATGCCGAGTTTGTTAATACTTTGTGAGGGCAGCAAATCTAATCATGGAAACCTTTTACTATGTGAGGGCAGCAAATCTAATCCTGGACATACACGGTTGACTTCACCACCAGCCTCCACTTTCTATCCTTTTTTCAACCAATAATAGATCTGTTCCTTATCCATGTTATACTGCCTTTTCCCTTCATTTCCCTTTTCAACCAAGAGACCGGTTGGGTATCCAGTCACTACTACTTTCCCCCTGTTATTTCCTCTTTGAATCAAGTCCTAGATTCATGCTACGACTTTCCCCCCTTTCTTTGTTGTTTGAACCAAGTCCTAGATCCGACTGCATGAAGTAGCTCCCGTGCTGCCTCGCCCTCCCCGAAACCACTCCCAACCGCCGGTCCACCGGCACCCCGGCCATCCCTCTACCCACCCACCCCCACCCCTCCTGCTCTGAGCTTTTTCTCTGGCGATCCCCATGCCACCACCCCCAACCCGCCCCCACCGCCGGCGACCACCACCCCCACCCTGAATCCTAAGGTAGATAGTGGGGTACCTCTCCGGCAAGCCCCCCTGCCCGCTGCGGCTGGTTCTTCCTTAACTCTGGCGAGCCCCCCCCCCTGAAAATTGACTGACCCAAAAGTCGATTCAGTCGACTGAAGTGTAGCTATATCGAAAAGATGCACATGCAGACACGTGGGGAGCTAGGGCAGTAGAGCAAGGCCGCTTTCGAAGAACTTATACCTGAGGGTCGTCGGGATGTCGGTGGCAGCAGGTCGGATTTGTGCATAATACGGCAGGGAGGACGAAGGGCCGGAGGAGCTCCCGAGTCGGCGCTGTGTCGGAGAGAATGGCACGGGCAGAGGATCGGGACCCGCCAGCAGCTGTGGGTTTCCTCCCTCGCCGCTGATGACCGCATGAACGATGCACTAGTCCTCTACACACACCGGCCGAAGGGATCCGGACGGATTTGTGACCAGTGGTGAGCAGAGAGAAAATGTCGCTACCGCTGTCTTGTTTAGATCTGGAGACGATGAGAGAATGAAGAGAGCAACCCTAGTAAAGCAAGCGCTCGGGCCCCTACCTATATAATATATATATATATATAGTGGAGTGATTATCTTTTTCTCTCCACAACAAGCGTTTCAATTTGTGTACGTGGCATTAAAGAAAAGAAACTCTCTATTTAATGTGACTAACTGTACGACTCCTACTTACCTAGTACATTAGTAGTATTGTTTCATTGTGCTCTCCAGCCCTCCATTCATTGAACAACTGCACGGGTGAATAAACATACAGTACTAGTATTTATATAGAACGAACAAGCTCGAACTATTTTGGCTTTGAGATATCGATGGTATAGTTTGACCACATTGCATCAATGGACTCAGTACTCCTACTTTGAAGTAACCTATACGTATATGCACGGTTTACATTCCGAATCGCTAGCTAGAGCTTGAACTATATTTGTTTACATGTACCACATTTTTCCTTTGGTTTTCTGCTCCATGGCGCAATTCATCGATACAAAATTATATTATGAGTAGTTAAAAGTTGAGGGCGGGGCTTTTCCAGGGCAGTACGCGCAGCAGTTTTCGCGTAGGCGGTTTGACAGAGAGGCGAGGAGGGTGAGGGAGTAGCGGATTCAATTTACTGCTGGAAAGGTAGGGCTGTGTGCGATTTGACGGCGCATTACTGCTGGAAAGATGGGGTCTTGTGATAGGACTACTCATTATCTCAACTCTTATAAAAATAGAGTTGGTGATGATGGTGTGGCTGCCATTCTGCAATATAGGCCGTCCGATTTATATCTGACGGATAGGAAGGAAACAATGGCAATTTTTGCAAAAAGATACCCACATCCCTCTCCACATTTGCAAATAAGCCCTTCCCTCGTTCATCCGTTTCCCCCACAAGGTAAACTACTCATACAAATGCATATTGATGTTCCGTGCAACGCATGGGCATCTTGCTAGTAGTCATGAATTACTGGCGCTACGACCGGGGTGATGCCACCCCCATCCGTTCCCCACTCTAATCTGGTGCATGACACGTCGACCCGGATGCTGGCTCTCCCACATGTCGGTGAAGTACATAAGAAGGAGCAAAGAATCATGCGGTATATAAAGTGTATATACTAGTACTACTACTCACGTTGGAGGAGTGCGAACCATGGCAGCTCAGTGAACCAGCAGGCGATAGGCCATAGAAAACAATGTGGTGATATGGCCATACAAAACAATGTCCTACAGTCCAGTCTGTAGCATGTACATGACTACTCCTATTCTATCAACACGAGTCCCATCTGACAACAGCGTCCGTGCTACAACTAGCTCTTCTCCCTTGTTTCTTTCTTCTAATTCTAACTCAGCCGATGCGCGGTGGGTGGGGTGGGGATTTGTCGATGGTTGGTTTGCTCAACTGCGGCCCCACCTCACAGTGAAAATGTTATGACTGGAGAATGGAGCGTACGCTCCGTTGGCAAGGTGCGGGAGTTTGTAGCCAGCCCACAAGGGTTTGAGTCTCGGCTCGAGCGCTTGGTGCTCACAGAATTTTCTTCTATAAAAAATGCCAACAGGCTAGTCTAGCCCGGTTGGTCTCGTTTTCTTTTAAAAAAATGTTACGACTGGAATAAAAGTGCCATACACTAATAAAACATTAAGGCCACGACGCGATGCAGTGCTGGTTACAGGAGGCAAGAAGACAGACGCATCCATCAACGACGTCCACCTCCTCGACCCAGGGGGCCAGCCCACCGAACGGCGACGAAGTAGCAGTGCCTTTCGTGGCCAGGTCGACGCGCTTCTGAATGATGGCGTCCAAAGATTCCAGCCGCTGCAAGAAGGCCAACGTATTTCTGTCCTCGCTGGCCTTGTAGTGGCCTATGTAGATGATTTCCTCGTAGACATGGATGTCCAGGTCCACGATTTCTTGCATGGCGAGACGCTGCGCGGTGAGCCCGGCCTCGAGGTGCACATGCTTCATCGCGACCTCCGGCACCTGTAGGGCCACCAGGGCTTGAAAGAGTTCGTCACCATGGAGGCCGATGAGGATGGCAGGCAATGAGGAGCCCGGGCGCGCGGGCTGGAGCGGTACGGCAAGGTCGTCTACGCGCTTCTTGACGGCGGTGAACTTGCAGATGGAGCGGACCATCATGTCGTCCATGCGAGAGGCGAAGCCAGTGTCGGCGAAGGCTACGACGCTGGTGGTCGCCAGCACCGTCTGGAAAGACTGCGTGGTGCGGGGTAGCAGGCCGGCGTCTTCGATGATCTGGCACAGCCGACTGCCGCTCGCGTCCATTGCCTCCATAGGTGCTTGTGGCTTCTGGTCACTTGGTCTTGGATTGGAGCGAGAAGTGTTGCGCCGAGAATAGGAGTAGATGGATTGGAGTGGTGGGGCGCCTTTATATTAGAGTCCAAACTCTGTTGCATTCACATCGTGCTAGCTCTATTCTGCTTCTCCAATTAATTCCCTCTGCATGCTAATTGAGGATGCATCATTGACTGTTCAACGTCTCGGGAACCGCTACCCTCTCCCTCCTTGGCATTCAATCCATATCGTTGTAAATGCAGGTCAAGAAGAGACTAGTCATTTACTACATTGCACACCATGACTGTGTGGGGGTGCGACGCGAATGGCACAGGCATGCTGTACTTGTTCCAGTTTCTCGTTTTGAACTCGTGACGTGTAGTAACACTCAGTATTGAATGTATAAGTTTGGTTGTCACGCCAATATATACAGCACTCCCTCCATCTAGGTTGGGTCGCTAAAGTCAAAATTAGACACAAAGCACGATCATGATGGACCAGTCTACCTCCGTCCTGGTTTGTTGCTCCCCGTCGTAATCTGTGCCAAATTTTTGACCATAAATTTGACTAACAAAAGGTTCATGCATGTCACCAGAATTATATCATTGAAAACTATGTCCAAATACAAATCAAATGATATAATTTTTGTTGACATGCACTAACATTTTGTCAATTAAATCTTTGGTCAAAATTTAGCACAAATTACAAAAGGGACTAGTAAACCAGGACCTAGGTAGTGCACCAGGTCGAAGACAGTGATACTACATATAATTAACGCCAAATAAGAGCAAGGATCACACATGTCATTTACGATTGGAATAAAAATGCCATACACTAATAAAACTTTAAGACCACAAGGCGATGCCATGCTGGTTACAGGAGGCAAGAAGAAAGATGCATCCATCGACGACGTCCACCTCCTCGACTCAGGGCGCCGGCCCACCCAATGACAGCTAAGTAGCAGCGGCTTTTGTGGCCAGGTCGATGTGCTTCTGAACAATGGCGTCCAAAGATTCCAGCCGCTGGAAGAAGTCCAACGTCTTCCTATCCTTGCTGGCCTTGTAGTGGCCTATGTAGACGATTTCCTCATAGACGTGGATGTGCAGGTCGACGATTTCTTGCATGCCGAGGAGCTGCGGGGCGAGCGCGGCCTCAAGGTGCACATTCTTCGTTGTGACCTCTGGCACCTGCAGGGCCACCAATGCTTCAAAGAGTTCATCACCTTGGAGGCCGATGAGGGTGGCAGGCAACAAGGAGCCTGGGCGCGCGGGCTGCAGTAGTACGGCAAGGTCGTCCACGCGCTTCTTGACGTCGGTGAACTTGCGGATGGAGTCAACCATCATCTGGCACATGCGAGAGGCGAAGCCGGCGTCGACGAGGGCTATGACGCCGGCGGTCGCCAGCACCGTCTGGAAACGCAGCATGGTGCGGGACCGCAGGCCGGCATCTTGGACGATCCGACACAGCCGACTGTCGCTCGCATCCATCATCGCCATGGGTGCTTGTGGCTTCTGGTCACTTGGTCTTGGTCTTGGATTGGAGTGGGCAGTGTTGCGCATAGACTAGGAGTAGATGGATTGGAGTGGTGGGGCGCCCTTATGAGAGTCCAAACTGCGTTGCACTCACAACGTGCTAGCTCCAGCCTGATTCTCCAATTACTTACTCCTACCTCTTCATGCTAACTCAATGCAGAGGCATCATTGACCGTTGAAAGTGCAACTATCCATGGGTGGTTTTGGTAATGATTAACAACATATAGCTCATTGAACTAATGCCATTACAAGATAAATATTTCAGGAAAGTTCAATGATTGGCATGGCATGGATAAGGAATGTGGACCCCTCAAAATGCTAAGGACAAAAGATTGGCTCAAGCTTCAAAGTCCAAGACTCTACATTTTCTATTTTAGTGATCCAAGATCACATTGAGTCTATAGGAAAGCCAATACTATTAAAAGGGGATGAGCTGTTGCTTAATGGCTTTCTTGCTCAAAATGCTTAGTGATATGCTCCAAAAGCCCTCAACCACTTTCTCATATCCACATATGTCCCAAACCAAAAGTCAAACTTGGCCCCACCGATTTGATCCTTCCGGCGCCACCGAGTTCATTTGACATAGGCACTGCCACAAACCCTAGTCTTTTCAGCCTCACCGATAGGGATCTCGGTCTCATCGAGATGGGGTTGCAAACTCTCTGTTTCCCTTCGTAACGTTTCGGTCTAACCGAGATGAGCGATCGGTCCCACCGAGTCTGCAATGCAAATTCTCTGTTTCCTTTTCGTAATGCTTCGTTCCCACCGAGACGAGCGAATCGGTCCCACCGAGTTTGCCTGACCAACTCTCTGTTAGCTTATTACCAAAGTCGGTCCAACCGAGTTTGAGTAATCGGTCCAACCGAGATTACGTTATGCCCTAACCCTAATGATATCGGTCCCACCAAGATGACATGTCGGTCCCACCGAAATTGCCTAACAGTCACATATGTCCTGTATCGGTCCGACCGAGTTTTCTGATCCGGTCCCCGAGTTTGGTGTAATGTGTGTAACGGTTAGATTTTGTGTGGAGGCTATATATACCCCTCCACCCTCTCCTCATTCGTGAAGGAAAGCCATCAGATCGTGCCTACACTTCCATTACCCATTTTCTGAGAGAGAGCCACCTACTCATGTGTTGAGACCAAGATATTCCAATCCAGCCATATGAATCTTGATCTCTAGCCTTCCCCAAGTTGCTTTCCAGTCAAATCATCTTTCCACCAAATCCAATCCTATGAGATTGAGTTGAGTGTTGGGGAGACTATCATTTGAAGCACAAGAGCAAGGAGTTCATCATCAACACACCATCTATTACCTTTTGGAGAGTGGTGTCTGCTAGATTGGTTAGGTGTCACTTGGGAGCCTCTGACAAGATTGTGGAGTGAACCAAGGAGTTTGTAAGGGCAAGGAGATTTCCTACTTCATGAAGATCTACCCTAGTGAGGCAAGTCCTTCGTGGGCGATGGCCATGGTGGGATAGACAAGGTTGCTTCTTCGTGGACCCTTCGTGGGTGGAGCCCTCCGTGGACTCGCGCAGCCATTACCCTTCGTGGGTTGAAGTCTCCGTCAACGTGGATGTACGATAGCACCACCCATCGGAACCACGACAAAAACATCCGTGGCTCCTATTGCGTTTGCACTCTCCAAACCGTTCCCTTTACATTCTTGCAAGTTGCATGCTTTACTTTCCGCTGCTCATATACTCTTTGCATGCTTGCTTGAATTGTGCTAAGATTGCTTGACTTGTGCTAAGTTGTTAAAATCTGCCAAGAACTAAAATTGGGAAAAGGTTAAGTTTTTATTTGGTCAAGTAGTCTAATCACCCCCCTCTAGACATACTTTCGATCCTACAATTGGTGTCAGAGCTTTGGTCCCCATTTTCCTTGATTTCCATAGCTTTTGGTGATCATAGCCTTGGTTTCACAACCTAGGAGAGTATGGCGTCTAGCGAGGGAAATTACCACCGTAGAGGTCCTTACTTTGATGGTACTAATTTTGCTAGTTGGAAGCATAAGATGAAAATGCATATTCTTGGACATAACCCCGCCATTCGGGCTATTGTGTGTATTGGCTTGCAGGTGAATTCTTTGATGGGAGAGAACTGAACCGTGAAGCTACCGCGGAAGAGTTGAAGATGCTGCAATACAACGCTCAAGCTTGTGATATCCTTTTCAATGGATTGTGCCCCAAAGAATTCAACAAAATCAGCCTCCTTGAGAATGCAAAGGAAATTTGGGATACTTTGATTGACATGCACGAAGGTACCGACTCCGTTAAGGAATCCAAATTGGATGTGCTTCAAAGTCAACTTGACAAGTTCAAAATGAAGGATGGTGAAGGTGTCGCTGAAATGTACTCTAGGCTTGCTCTCATTACAAATGAGATTGCCGGCTTAGGAAGTGAAGAGATGACCGACAAATTCATCATCAAGAAGATCGTAAGAGCCTTGGATGGAAAATATGATACCGTGTGCACATTGATCCAAATGATGCCCAATTACAAAGATCTCAAGCCAACGGAAGTCATTGGAAGAATTGTTGCTCATGAGATGTCACTCAAGGATAAGGAAGAGCTTCACAACAAGTCAAGCGGTGCCTACAAAGCCTCATGTGATGCTCCTACATCATCAAGTGAGAAACAAACCTTCAATGAGGAATTGAGCTTAATGGTGAAAAACTTCAACAAGTTCTACAAGAGTAGAAGCAAGGAAAGGAGTTCCAAGTCAAGGTCCTACAATGACAAAAGATCTTCGAGTCGTGAACAAAATTGCTACAATTATGGAAGACCCGGACACTATTCCAATGAGTGTACGGCTCCTTACAACCTCAGGGAGCCCCAGAGCTCAGCGCCCGGCCTCACCGCAACGCCTCCCCTCGAGAGAAGATTCACTGAAAAGAAGAAGTAGAAGAGAAGAATCACCACCAAGAGAGAGGAGGATTAGAGATGATCATCATGAACGAAGAACCTCCCGGAGAATCAAGGATGCGGAAAGGAATGACAAAGCATCAAAGAGCTACAGAAAGCGAAGACATCAAGCTCATGTTGGAGAATGGGTATCCGGGTCCGACTCCGACAATCACTCGGAGAGAAGCTATCACTCCGACTCCGAATATACTCAAGATGAAGGTGTTGCCGGTCTAGCACTTCTGTCAACGAACTCCTACGACATATTTGACTCACCAAATGAAGGAACTGGAAGAAGCTTCAAGTCTAAAGGCCCAAAGGTATCACACCCCGAGTATGTTGACTTCAATAGTGATGAAGATGACTTGTTAGGTGATGATGATTTACTTGTTGACAACTCTAGTGATGAATACTATGATGAAACATCAATTGATCATGCTAATCAAGATAAAACGAATGACAATGATAAGGAGAAGATTGAGCGCCTAACTAAAGAACTAAACACTCTTAAGTTAGCTCATGAAACTATCTTGGAAGATCATCAAGAACTTTTAAAGACTCATGAGAAGTTACGCTTTGAAAAGCTCAACCTTGAGCAAGAGCATGAGTTGTTAAAGGCAATCGATGATGATCTTCGCAAGAAAAGTTCTTCTTACATTGCCAAGCGTTTACTCTTATCTACTTACATGCCACAAGTCAATGTTGGGAAACGTAGTAATTTCAAAAAAATTCCTATGCACACGCAAGATCATGGTGATGCATAGCAACGAGAGGGGAGAGTGTTGTCTACGTACCCTCGTAGACCGAAAGCGGAAGCGTTAACACAACGCGTTTGATGTAGTCGTACATCTTCACGATCCGACCGATCAAGTACCGAACACACGGCACCTCCGAGTTCAGCACACGTTCAGCTCGATGACGTCCCTCGAACTCCGATCCAGCCGAGTGTTGATCAGCACAACGGCGTGGTGACAATGATGATGTTCTACCGACGCAGGGCTTCGCCTAAGCACCGCTACGATATTATCGAGGTGTAATATGGTGGAGGGGGCCACCGCACACGGCTAAGAAATCAATAGATCAATTGTTGTGTCCATGGGGTGCCCCCTGCCCCCGTATATAAAGGACCAAGGGGGAGGCGGCCGGCCAAGGGGAGAGGCGCGCCAAGGGGGGAGTCCTACTCCCACCGGGAGTAGGACTCCTCCTTTCCTTGTTGGAATAGGAGACGGGAAGGGAGAAGGAGAAAGAAGGAAGGGGGCGCCCCCCTTCCCTAGTCCAATTAGGACTAGTCCATGGGGAGGGGTGCGGCCAACCTTTGGGGCCTTTCTCTCCTTTTCCGTATGGCCCATTAAGGCCCAATAAGAATTCCCGTAACTCTCCGGTACTCTGAAAAATACCCGAATCACTCGGAACCTTTCCGAAGTCCGAATATAGTCGTCCAATATATCGATCTTTACGTCTCGGCCATTTCGAGACTTCTCGTCAGGTCCCCGATCTCATAATAAAACTGTCATCGTAACGTTAAGCGTGCGGACCCTACGGGTTCGAGAACTATGTAGATATGACCGAGACACCTCTCCGGTAAATAACCAATAGCGGAACCTGGATGCTCATATTGGTTCCCAGATATTCTACGAAGATCTTTATCGGTCAGACCGCATAACAACATACGTTGTTCCCTTTGTCATCGGTATGTTACTTGCCCGAGATTCGATCGTCGGTATCTCGATACCTAGTTCAATCTCGTTACCGGCAAGTCTCTTTAGTTGTTCCGTAATACATCATCCTGCAACTAACTCATTAGTCACAATGCTTGCAAGGCTTATAGTGATGTGTATTACTGAGTGGGCCCAGAGATACCTCTCCGACACTCGGAGTGACAAATCCTAATCTCGAAATACGCCAACCCAACAAGTACCTTTGGAGACACCTGTAGAGCACCTTTATAATCACCCAGTTACGTTGTGACGTTTGGTAGCACACAAAGTGTTCCTCCGGTAAACGGGAGTTGCATAATCTCATAGTCATAGGAACATGTATAAGTCATGAAGAAAGCAATAGCAACATACTAAACGATCGAGTGCTAAGCTAACGGAATGGGTCAAGTCAATCAAGTCATTCTCCTAATGAGGTGATCCCATTAATCAAATGACAACTCATGTCTATGGCTAGGAAACATAACCATCTTTGATAAACGAGCTAGTCAAGTAGAGGCATACTAGTGACACTCTGTTTGTCTATGTATTCACACATGCATCAAGTTTCCGGTTGATACAATTCTAGCATGAATAATAAACATTTATCATGATATAAAGAAATAAATAATAACTTTATTATTGCCTCTAGGGCATATTTCCTTCAGTCAAGTCTAGTAACAAGAGTAAGAAAGATTCTTCTTCTAGTAGTAACAATAATCATGCTAAATCCAATGTTGTTGCTTCTAGTAGTTCTCTTGATTCCACTAATGATACTCTTAGCCAAGTTACACTTGAGCAAGAAAATAGCTTATTGAAGGGAATTATAGAGAAGGGTGTCTACAAGAGCCTAGCCGGGAGTAAGCAATTTGAGGAAATTGTACGCAGGCAAGGAAGGCACCGGAAGAATCAATGTGTTGGTTTTGAACGAAAGTTCAATGCCAATGGAGTTGAGTGGGAAGAGGATCAATACCCCAAGACAAAGTTTGTTCCCCAACAAGAGAAGTATGATCCTACTTCTTTCCAAGGGACACAAGCTCAAGATGATCTTCCACCACAAGACCACAAGCAAAAAGGCAAGGACAAGCTTCAAAAGGAGATCGATGCATTTGAAGAACCTCCCAAGGTCTTGGTCAAGTGGGTTCCCAAGACTACATCAAGCTCTAGTTCATCAAGTTCCACTACTACCCCAAGGATTCCCATCAAGATGATGTGGATCCCAAAGAAGAAGGACTAGAGAGTTCTTGAGGGTTACTCCGCCAACATACTTCACTCATATCATTTTGGCAAGGACAAGAGCAATCAACTTCCACATCTTGCACTAGTTCAAGGAGCCACAACACTCTTGTTGGTAAGACAAGGGAGAAGGTAACCTAATGCTTTCATGGACATCATCTTGTGTGTGCATCACTCTATGTTTATGGATATCCTTGCTTGTTCCTTGTGGGACTAACCCGTGTAGGTATTGAAAGTGCAAGTCACTCCAATGGATTGCTCCAAATGATCAACAAAGTTGAGCATCCACATCTTCAACACCTACATGAAGTCATCATCGACAAAACCCAAGGTTAGTTCATCCCTCTTAGGGGGGATCTCACATCTAGGGGGAGCTTTGTTGGGAAACGTAGTAATTTCAAAAAAATTCCTACGCACACGCAAGATCATGGTGATGCATAGCAATGAGAGGGGAGAGTGTTGTCCACGTACCCTCGTAGACCGACAGCGGAAGCGTTATCACAACGTGGTTGATGTAGTCGTACGTCTTCACGATCCGACCGATCAAGTACCGAACGCACGGCACCTCCGAAGTTCTACACACGTTCAGCTCGATGACGTCCCTCGAACTCCGATCCAGCCAAGCGTTGAGGGAGAGTTTCGTCAGCACGACGGCGTGGTGACGATGATGATGTTCCACCGACGCAGGGCTTCGCCTAAGCTTCGCGACGGTATTATCGAGGTGTAATCTGGTGGAGGGGGGCACCGCACACGGCTAAAATATCGTATATCAAGTGTGTTCTTAGGTGCCCCCCTGCCCCCGTATATAAAGGAGCAAGGGGAGGCCGGCTGCCTATGGGGCGCGCTAAGGAGAGGGGGGGAGTCCTCCTCCTAGTAGGAGTAGGACTCCCCTTTCCTAGTCCTACTAGGAAAAGAAGGGGGAAGGAAAGAGAGGGAGAGGGAGAGGGAAAGGGGGCTGCGCCCCCCTCTCCTAGTCCAACTAGGACTCCTCTGGGAGGGGGCGCACCACCTCATGGCTGCTGCCCTCTTTCTCCCCTCAAGGCCCACTAAGGCCCAATAGTTCCCCGGGGGGTTCCGGTAACCCTCCGGCACTCCGGTTTAATCCGAAACTTCTCCGGAACACTTACGGTGTCCGAATATAGTCGTCCAATATATCAATCTTTACGTCTCGACCATTTCGAGACTCCTCGTCATGTCCGTGATCACATCCGGGACTCCGAACAACCTTCGGTACATCAAATCACATAAACTCATAATATAACTGTCATCGTAACTTTAAGCGTGCGGACCCTTTGGGTTCGAGAACAATGTAGACATGACCGAGACACCTCTCCGGTCAATAACCAATAGCGGGACCTGGATGCCCATATTGGCTCCCACATATTCTACGAAGATCTTTATCGGTCAGACCGCATAACAACATACGTTGTTCCCTTTGTCATCGGTATGTTACTTGCCCGAGATTCGATCGTCGGTATCTCGATACCTAGTTCAATCACGTTCCCGGCAAGTCTCTATACTCGTTCCGTAATACATCATCCCGTAACTAACTCATTAGTCACAATGCTTGCAAGGCTTATAGTGATGTGCATTACCGAGTGGGCCCAGAGATACCTCTCCGACAATCGGAGTGACAAATCCTAATCTCGAAATACGCCAACCCAACAAGTACCTTTGGAGACACCTGTACAGCACCTTTATAATCACCCAGTTACGTTGTGACGTTTGGTAGCACACAAAGTGTTCCTCCGGTAAACGGGAGTTGCATAATCTCATAGTCATAGGAACATGTATAAGTCATGAAGAAAGAAATAGCAACATACTAAACGATCGGATGCTAAGCTAACGGAATGGGTCATGTCAATCATGTCATTCTCCTAATGAGGTGATCCCGTTAATCAAATGACAACTCATGTCTATGGCTAGGAAACATAACCATCTTTGATTAACGAGCTAGTCAAGTAGAGGCATACTAGTGACACTCTGTTTGTCTATGTATTCACACATGTATTATTTTTCCGGTTAATACAATTCTAGCATGAATAATAAACATTTATCATGATATAAGGAAATATATAATACTTTATTATTGCCTCTAGGGCATATTTCCTTCAAGCTTTACTCTAAAGAATTGAGCTAAAGCAACTCTAATGGTGTGAAGACAACAATGCTTTATGTAAAATTGGTAACCCCACTTGTGCTTAAACGATGAGTATGACCTATGATCAAATGTTCTCATTTGACTCCTAAGTCAATATACTCATATATAGATGACCTAGTCATTGCCAATTGTATGATAGATGCTAGAATTGGTTGTGCATGGTTTGCCACATATTTCATTTGCCACTTTATTGTATGAGCATGTTGGTTGCATATTTTACTCATTCGAGGACATCCACTTGTTGTTTTGATTGTTTGGATCTTTTTCTTTTGCCAAGTGGATGGAAAAAATGCCTAAGAACCTTCTCTAGCTATCTATGCTTTTCTCATCTCAAACTCTATTCATGCTACATCACAAAGTTCGATCAAGTAAGATTCAAACCACTCTGTGTGAGGAGCACTCGGAGTCCCCGATTCGTCATAGACTTAAACTTCCAAAACCTCTTTGTGGATTTTGGTCTGATCGAGAAATCCATTTCGGTCAAACCGAGTTCACTAAGTTGATCTAGGTTTTCATCTCGGTGCAACCAATTTGAACACTTCGGTCACACCGAGTTGCAGCAACCGCTTGCGATTCTGCAATCTCGGTGCCACCGAGTTGTTCCACTCGGTCACACCGACAGGGTCGGGATATAAATACCCACGGGTGAGATTTTGGAAATTAGTTCAAATCTTCTTCACCCGCGCGTGTCCTGCTCTGCCTCCTCAGGTCTTCGGACCATCTCCTTGCCGCAACCGACCTCCCATCGATGGACTCTGCCACTGTCGACGGATTTTTCTCCGCTGTCGCTGCCGTAGCGAACACTCGCCGCTCTAGGCTAAGTGTTCGAGCCCTTGTGCTGTCTTTTTCACTCTGATTCCTAGCACAAGGACAATGCCATGTGTTGGAGATCGTTGCAGAAATTAAAATTTTCTACGCATCACCAAGAACAATCTATGGAGTCTTCTAGCAACGAGAGGGAAAAGAGTGCATCTACATACCCTTGTAGATCGCGAGCGGAAGCGTTCAAGTGAACGGGGTTGATGGAGTCGTACTCGTCGTGATCCAAATCACCGATGACCGAGCGCCGAACGGACGGCACCTCCGCCTTCAACACACGTATGGTTGGGGAAGACGTCTCCTCCTTATTGATCCAGAAAGGGGGAGGGAGAGGTTGATGGAGATCTAGCAGCATGACGGCGTGGTGGTGGAAGCAGCGGGGATCTCGGCAGGGCTTCGCCAAGCTCAGCGAGAGGGAGAGGTGTCACGGGAGGGTGAGGGAGGCGCCAGGGGCAGGGGTCCGGCTCCCATGCGCCTCCCCACTATATATAGGGGTGGAGGGGGCTGGTTTCTTGCCCTCCAAGTCCATTGGGGCGTTGGCAAAGGTGGGGGAAAGAAATCCCATCATTTCCCTTCCCCACCGATTGTTATCCCCCTTTTTTAGGGATCTTGATCTTATCCCTTCGGGATATGATCTTATTCCTTCTAAGGGGGGATCTTGGTGCGCCTTGACCAGGGGTGTGGGGCCTTGCCCCCACTACCCACGTTCATGTGGGTCCCCCCATGCAGGTGAGCCCCACTCCGGAACCTTCTAGAACCTTCCCGGTACAATACCCAAAAATCCCGAACATTTTCCGGTGGCCAAAATAGGACTTCCCATATATAAATCTTTACCTCCGGACCATTCCGGAACTCCTCGTGACGTCCGGGATCTCATCCGGGACTCCGAACAACTTTCAGATTTCTGCATACTAATATCTCTACAACCCTAGCGTCACCGAACCTTAAGTGTGTAGACCCTACGGGTTCGGGAGACATGCAGACATGACCGAGACGACTCTCCGGTCAATAACCAACAGCGGGATCTGGATACCCATGTTGGCTCCCATATGTTCCACGATGATCTCATCGGAGGAACCACGATGTCGAGGATTCAATCAATCCCGTATACAATTCCCTTTGTCAATCGGTACGTTACTTGCCCGAGATTCGATCGTCGGTATCCCAATACCTTGTTCAATCTCGTTACCGGCAAGTCACTTTACTCGTACCGTAATGCATGATCCCGTGACCAAACACTTGGTCACATTGAGCTCATTATGATGATGCATTACCGAGTGGGCCTAGAGATACCTCTCCGTCATACGGAGTGACAAATCCCAGTCTCGATTCGTGCCAACCCAACAGACACTTTCGGAGATACCCGTAGTGCACCTTTATAGCCACCCAGTTACGTTGTGACGTTTGGCACACCCAAAGCACTCCTATGGTATCCGGGAGTTGCGCAATCTCATGGTCTAAGGAAATGATACTTGACATTTGGAAAAGCTCTAGCAAACGAACTACACGATCTTGTGTTATGCTTAGGATTGGGTCTTGTCCATCACATCATTCTCCTAATGATGTGATCCCGTTATCAATGACATCCAATGTCCATAGTCAGGAAACCATGACTATCTGTTGATCAACGAGCTAGTCAACTAGAGGCTCACTAGGGACATGTTGTGGTCTATGTATTCACACATGTATTACGATTTCCGGATAACACAATTATAGCATGAACAATAGACAATTATCATGAACAAGGAAATATAATAATAACCATTTTATTATTGCCTCTAGGGCATATTTCCAACAGTCTCCCACTTGCACTAGAGTCAATAATCTTGTTACATTGTGATGAATCGAACACCCATAGAGTTCTGGTGTTGATCATGTTTTGCTCTAGGAGAGGTTTAGGCAACGGATCTGCTACATTCAGGTCCGTATGTACTTTACAAATATCTATGTCTCCATTTTGAACATTTTCACGAATCGAGTTGAAGCGACGGTTGATATGCCTGGTCTTCCTGTGAAACCTAGGCTCCTTGGCAAGGGCAATAGCTCCAGTGTTGTCACAGAAGAGAGTCATCGGGCCCGACGCATTGGGAATAACTCCTAGGTCGGTAATGAACTCCTTCACCCAGATTGCTTCTTGTGCTGCCTCTGAGGCCGCCATGTATTCCTCTTCACATGTAGATCCCGCCACAACGCTTTGCTTGCAACTGCACCAGCTTACTGCCCCACCATTCAAAATATACACGTATCCGGTTTGTGACTTAGAGTCATCCAGATCTGTGTCGAAGCTAGCATCGACGTAACCCTTTACGACGAGCTCTTCGTCACCTCCATAAACGAGAAACATATCCTTAGTCCTCTTCAGGTACTTCAGGATATTCTTGACGGCTGTCCAGTGTTCCATGCCGGGATTACTTTGGTACCTTCCTACCAAACTTACGGCAAGGTTTACATCAGGTCTGGTACACAGCATGGCATACATAATAGACCCTATGGCCGAGGCATAGGGGACGACACTCATCTTTTCTCTATCTTCTGCCGTGGTCGGGCATTGAACCGTGCTCAATTGCACACCTTGCAATACAGGCAAGAACCCCTTCTTGGACTGATCCATATTGAACTTCTTCAATATCTTGTCAAGGTACGTACTTTGTGAAAGACCAATGAGGCGTCTTGATCTTTCTCTATAGATCTTGATGCCTAATATATAAGCAGCTTCTCCAAGGTCCTTCATTGAAAAACACTTGTTCAAGTAGGCCTTTATGCTTCCTGAGAATTCTATATCATTTCCCATCAACAGTATGTCATCCACATATAATATGAGAAATGCTACAGAGCTCCCACTCACTTTCTTGTAAACACAGGCTTCTCCATAAGCCTGTGTAAACCCAAACGCTTTGATCATCTCATCAAATCAAATGTTCCAACTCCGAGATGCTTACACCAGCCCATAGATGGAGCGCTGGAGCTTGCATACCTTGTTAGCATTCTTAGGATCGACAAAACCTTCCGGCTGCATCATATACAATTCTTCCTTAAGAAAGCCGTTAAGGAATGCCGTTTTGACGTCCATTTGCCATATCTCATCATCATAGAATGCGGCAATTGCTAACATGATTCGGACGGACTTCAGCTTCGCTACGGGTGAGAAAGTCTCATCGTAGTCAACCCCTTGAACTTGTCGATAACCCTTAGCGACAATTCGAGCCTTATAGATGCTCACATTACCATCCGCGTCTGTCTTCTTCTTAAAGATCCATTTATTTTCTATGGCTCGCCGATCATCGAGCAAGTCAGTCAAAGTCCATACTTCGTTTTCATGCATGGATCCTATCTCGGATTTCATGGCTTCTAGCCATTTGTCGGAATCTGGGCCCGCCATTGCTTCTTCATAGTTTGAAGGTTCACCGTTGTCTAACAACATGATTTCCTGGACAGGGTTGCCATACCACTCTGGTGTGGAGTGTGTCCTCGTGGACCTACGAAGTTCAGTGGTAACTTGATCCGAAGTACCTTGATCATCATCATTAGCTTCCTCTCTAGTCAGTGCAGGCACCACAGGAACATCTTCCTGAGCTGCACTACTTTCCGGTTCAAGAAGTAGTACTTCATCAAGTTCCACTTTCCTCCCACTTACTTCTTTCGAGAGAAACTCTTTCTCCAGAAAGGACCCGTTCTTGGCAACAAAGATCTTGCCTTCGGATCTGAGGTAGAAGGTATACCCAATGGTTTCCTTAGGGTATCCTATGAAGACGCATTTTTCCGACTTGGGTTCGAGCTTTTCAGGTTGAAGTTTCTTGACATAAGAATCGCATCCCCAAACTTTTAGAAACGACAGCTTAGGTTTCTTCCCAAATCATAATTCATACGGTGTCGTCTCAACGGATTTCGACGGAGCCCTATTTAAACTGAATGCGGTAGTCTCTAAAGCATAGCCCCAAAATGAGAGCGGTAGATCGGTAAGAGACATCATAGATCGCACCATATCCAATAGAGTGCGATTACGACGTTCGGACACACCATTTCGCTGAGGTGTTCCAGGCGGCGTGAGTTGTGAAACTATTCCACAATTCCTTAAGTGTGTACCAAATTCGTGACTCAAATATTCCCCGCCACGATCTGATCGTAAGAATTTTATTTTCCTGTCACGTTGATTCTCAACCTCACTCTGAAATTCCTTAAACTTTTCAAAGGTCTCAGTCTTGTGTTTCATTAGGTAGACATACCCATATCTAGTCAAGTCATCAGTGAGAGTGAGAACATAACGATAGCCACCGCGAGCCTCAACACTCATTGGACCACACACATCAGTATGTATGATTTCCAATAAGTTGGTTGCTCCCTCCATTGTTCCGGAGAACGGAGTCTTGGTCATCTTACCCATGAGGCATGGTTCGCACATGTCAAATGATTCGTAATCAAGAGACTCCAAAAGTCCATCTGCATGGAGCTTCTTCATCCGTTTGACACCAATGTGACCAAGACGGCAGTGCCACAAGTATGTGGGACTATCATTATCAACCTTACATCTTTTGGTATTCACACTATGAATATGTGTAACACTACGTTCGAGATTCATTAAGAATAAACCATTAACCAGCGGGGCATGACCATAAAACATATCTCTCATATAAATAGAACAACCATTATTCTCGGATTTAAATGAGTAGCCATCTCGAATTAAACGAGATCCTGATACAATGTTCATGCTCAAAGCTGGCACTAAATAACAATTATTGAGGTTTAAAACTAACCCCGTAGGTAAATGTAGAGGTAGCGTGCCGACGGCGATCACATCGAACTTGGAACCATTCCCGACGCGCGTCGTCCCCTCGTCCTTTGCCAGTCTCCGTTTATTCCGCAGCTCCTGCTTTGAGTTACAAATATGAGCAACCGCACCGGTATCAAATACCCAGGAGCTACTACGAGTGCTGGTAAGGTACACATCAATAACATGTATATCACATATACCTTTGGTGTTGCCGGCCTTCTTGTCCGCTAAGTACTTGGGGCAGTTCCGCTTCAAGTGACCACTTCCCTTGCAATAAAAGCACTCAGTCTCAGGCTTGGGTCCATTCTTTGGCTTCTTCCCGCAACTGGCTTACCGGGCGCGACAACTCCCTTGCCGTCCTTCTTGAAGTTCTTCTTACCCTTGCCTTTCTTAAACTTAGTGGTTTTATTCACCATCAACACTTGATGTTCCTTTTTGATCTCCACCTCCGCTGATTTCAGCATTGAATATACCTCAGGAATGGTCTTTTCCATCCCCTGCATAATGAAGTTCATCACAAAGCTCTTGTAGCTTGGTGGAAGCGACTGAAGGATTCTGTCAATGACCGCGTCATCCGGGAGATTAACTCCCAGCTGAGTCAAGCGGTTGTGTAACCCAGACATTTTGAGTATGTGCTCACTGACAGAACTATTTTCCTCCATCTTACAACTGAAGAACTTGTCGGAGACTTCATATCTCTCGACCCGGGCATGAGCTTGGAAAATCATTTTCAGCTCTTCGAACATCTCATATGCTCCGTGTTGCTCAAAACGCTTTTGGAGCCCCGGTTATAAGTTGTAAAGCATGCCGCACTGAATGAGGGAGTAATCATCAGCACGCTGCTGCCAAGCGTTCATAACGTCTTGGTTCTCTGGGATGGGTGCATCACCTAGCTGTGCTTCTTGGACATAATCTTTCTTGGCAGCTATGAGGATGATCCTCAGGTTCCGGACTCAGTCCGTATAGTTGCTGCCATCATCTTTCAGCTTGGTTTTCTCTAGGAACGCGTTGAAGTTGAGGGCAACATTAGTGTGGGCCATTTGATCTACAAGACATATTGTAAAGATTTTAGACTAAGTTCATGATAATTAACTTCATCTAATCAAATTATTCAATGAACACCCACTCAGATAGACATACCTCTAGTCATCTAAGTGAAACATGATCCGAGTCAACTAGGCTGTGTCCGATCATCACGTGAGACGGACTAGTCAACATCGGTGAACATCTTCATGTTGATCGTATCTTCTATATGACTCATGCTCGACCTTTCCGTCTTCCGTGTTCCGAGGCCATGTCTGTACATGCTAGGCTCGTCAAGTCAACCTAAGTGTATTGCATGTGTAAATCTGGCTTACACCCGTTGTATTCGAACGTTAGAATCTATCACACCCGATCATCACGTGGTGCTTCGAAACAACGAACCTTTGCAACAGTGCACAGTTAGGAGGAACACTTTCTTGAAATTATTGCGAGGGATCATCTTATTTAAGCTACCTTCATTCTAAGCAAATAAGATGTAAAACATGATAAACGTCACATGCAATCAAATAGTGACATGATATGGCCAATATCATTTTGCTCCTTTTGATCTCCATCTTCGGGGCGCCATGATCATCGTCGTCACCGGCATGACACCATGATCTCCATCATCGTGTCTTCATGCAGTTGTCTCGTCATTTATTACTTCTACTACTATGGCTAACGGTTTAGCAATAAAGTAAAGTAATTTACATGACGTTATATGTTGACACGCAGGTCATAAATAAATTAAGACAACTCCTATGGCTCCTGCCGGTTGTCATGCTCATCGACATGCAAGTCATGATTCCTATTACAAGAACAAGTTAGACGTCCTCTAATTATTGTTGCAAGTTTTTACGTGGCTGCTATAGGTTTCTTAGCAAGAACATTTCTTACCTACGCCAAAACCACAACGTGATATGCCAATTTCTATTTACCCTTCATAAGGACCCTTTTCATCGAATCTGATCCGACTAAAGTGGGAGAGACAGACACCCGCTAGCCACCTTATGCAACTAGTGCATGTCAGTCGGTGGAACCTGTCTCACGTAAGCGTACGTGTAAGGTCGGTCTGGGCTGCTTCATCCCACAATGCCGCCGAAACAAGATAAGACTAGTAGTGGCAAGAAAATTGACAACATCTACGCCCACAACAAGTTTGTGTTCTACTCGTGCATAGAAACTACGCATAGACCTAGCTCATGATGCCACTGTTGCAGATCGTTGCAGAAATTAAAATTTTCTACGCATCACCAAGAACAATCTATGGAGTCTTCTAGCAACGAGAGGGAAAAGAGTGCATCTACATACCCTTGTAGATCGCGAGCAGAAGCGTTCAAGTGAATGGGGTTGATGGAGTCGTACTCGTCGTGATCCAAATCACCGATGACCGAGCGCCGAACGGACGGCACCTCCGCGTTCAACACACGTACGGTTGGGGAAGACGTCTCCTCCTTCTTGATCCAGCAAGAGGGAGGGAGAGGTTGATGGAGATCCAGCAGCATGATGGCGTGGTGGTGGAAGCAGCGGGGATCTCGGCAGGGCTTCACCAAGCTCAGCGAGAGGGAGAGGTGTCACGGGAGGGAGAGGGAGGCGCCAGGGGCAGGGGTCCGGCTCCCATGCGCCTCCCCACTATATATAGGGGTGGAGGGGGCTGGTTTCTTGCCCTCCAAGTCCATTGGGGCGTTGGCAAAGGTGGGGGAAAGAAATCCCATCATTTCCCTTCCCCACCGATTGTTATCCCCCTTTTTTAGGGATCTTCATCTTATCCCTTCGGGATATGATCTTATTCCTTCTAAGGGGGGATCTTGGTGCGCCTTGACCAGGGGTGTGGGGCCTTGCCCCCACTACCCACGTTCATGTGGGTCCCCCCACGCAGGTGGGCCCCACTCCGGAACCTTCTAGAACCTTCCCGGTACAATACCCAAAAATCCCGAACATTTTCCGGTGGCCAAAATAGGACTTCCCATATATAAATCTTTACCTCCGGACCATTCCGGAACTCCTCGTGACGTCCGGGATCTCATCCGGGAATCCGAACAACTTTAGGATTTGCACGTACTAATATCTCTACAACCCTAGCGTCACCGAACCTTAAGTGTGTAGACCCTACGGGTTCAGGAGACATACAGACATGACCGAGACGACTCTCCAGTCAATAACCAACGGCGGGATCTGGATACCCATGTTGGCTCCCACATGTTCGACGATGATCTCATCGGATGAACCACGATGTCGAGGATTCAATCAATCCCATATACAATTCCCTTTGTCAATCGGTACGTTACTTGCCCGAGATTCAATCGTCGGTATCCCAATACCTTGTTCTATCTCGTTACCGGCAAGTCACTTTACTCGTACCGTAATGCATGATCCCGTGACCAAATGGTCACATTGAGCTCATTATGATGATGCATTACCGAGTGGGCCCAGAGATACCTCTCCATCATACGGAGTGACAAATCCCAGTCTCGATTCGTGCCAACCCAACAGACACTTTCGGAGATACCCGTAGTGCACCTTTATAGCCACCTAGTTACGTTGTGACGTTTGGCACACCCAAGGCACTCCTATGGTATCCGGGAGTTGCGCAATCTCATGGTCTAAGGAAATGATACTTGACATTTGGAAAAGCTCTAGCAAATGAACTACACGATCTTGTGCTATGCTTAGGATTGGGTCTTGTCCATCACATCATTCTCCTAATGATGTGATCCCGTTATCAATGACATCCAATGTCCAGAGTCAGGAAACCATGACTATCTGTTGATCAACGAGCTAGTGAAGTAGAGGCTCACTAGGGACATGTTGTGGCCTATGTATTCACACATGTATTACGATTTCCGGATAACACAATTATAGCATGAACAATAGACAATTATCATGAAAAAGGAAATATAATAATAACCATTTTATTATTGCCTCTAGGGCATATTTCCAACACCATGCTTCTTGCCACAAATGAGATTAATCTATCCAGCTAAATCTTCCTTAGGTCTAGATTGATTCGAAAGTTTTCGGGTTAGCCCTCCGCAGAACTCATCTCGGACAAACCGAAATGTAGAAATCGGTCTCGCCGATTCGGCTTAGGCCATTACACATGCGCTTTTCGGTCTGACCGAAACATGCAAATCGGTGTGACCGAGTTCAGGATTCTGTGAAACCCTAGCAATCTCGGTGCCACCGAACTGTGACTCAGCCCAACCAAGTTCACTAGTTTAGGTTCCAAGTGTTGCTTCGGTATCCCCGAGTTTGTCAATTCGGTAGCTCCGAGATCACTTCTGTAGAGAACTAAAACTAAGTTTTTTGACTCAATTTGTTTTGCAAAACCTCTGTACTTTGTGATACTCATCAACTCTACCTCATCTACAACCTATTCACAGGGTCTGCTGACAGTTTGCCTGCAAGATGTCTGACCAGAGTGACAGCCAGAACAGATCTGAACAGCAAGGACAGTTGAGTGAGGGCACTAGTCCCTCCAGCAGCTATGATGAGGCAAGCAGAAGCACACCTACTAACTTGCCCAAGGCAGCTACTAGAACAAGGAAGAAGAGAACTTCTGGTTCAGAGGATGAAGACTATATTGCAGCTGAGGATGAGGCCACTTCCAAGAAGAAGGTGGTGAAGAAAGATTTTGGCACAGCTGCATCAACAAAGCCAGGCATGAACAGAAAGGTACCAGCTAGGAGAGTGCCTACATCCAAGCCAAGGAAAGTTGCCACAGGTGAAACTATGAAGTTCACCATTGAATCTGAAGAAGAGGCAGTTGGTGAGGACAAAAACAAGAAGAGGGCAAGAACTACAACAGCTAAAGTTCTTGGAAAGTCCTCAATGGTGAGATCTGATGATGAAGAGGAAGAGGATGCTGCTCCAGCACCTAAGGCACAGAAGCTCATGGGAGATGCTATAAAGTCAGGGGCTGCTGCTAAGCCCAAAACTGCTCCCAAAGCTGTTGCTCCTGTCGTGGATTTGTCACGGCAGATGTCCTAGTGTGAGGACTTAGTCGTGAGGCCAACGCATCTATATGGTAGCTTGATAGGGGTTGAGCGAAATTGAGAGACGCAACGCAAGACAAGGGTTTAGACAGCTTCGGGTCCCGGGAAACTGTCGGCGTTCTGGGAATGGGGGTCCCCAGACTTGCCTGCCTGCGTGTCGGAGTAAATGGCCACGGGTAGCCTAACCGACTACCCCTGGCTCTTTAGAAAAATTATCAGGCCTTTGGGCCTTCAAGCACTCCAAGCATTTGGGCCGCCTTCCCTGGCCGGCTAACTATGAAGCCGACTCCCGGAAGGCGACCCAGCCTCAAGCAACCCCTCCCCAGGACGACTACGGGGTGGCCGACTCCAAGAAGCCGGCCAAGAAGGACGCCGACACCTAGGAGCCGACCGAGACCACAACCACCAAAGCTGTTCCCACATAACGGCGACAAGACGGGGTGTGGCCACAGTGCGGCCCACTACCTCCGAAGCCCGAGGCGGGCATGGCTACAGGAGGCTGTACGGGACGGTCGTCTCCCGTGCGGCTCGGCACTGTAGCCATGTCAGCCTCGACGTCATCCACGACAGACTCCCGTACGGCCCACGGGCGGCGGGCCCCTTCAGCCAGAGAGAGGCGTGGAGGCGGCCCGGCCTTTCCCAGTCAGCCAAGGGCGTAGCCGGCTCCCAGAATCCGGCTACTCCCTTCCTCGAAGCAGGAGCCCCATTAAGGAGACAAGACGAGGTAAGGCTACAGTGAGAGCCCCCAAGGCGGCCCACTGTAGCCACGCTTACCTCGACAAAGCCCTCGTCATCAGAGGCGAGGCTACAGTAAGCAGCCGCCGACAAGACCCTAGGCGGTGGGGCCGGCCTGTCGACCAAGAAGCCGGCAGCCGGCGGGACCCACCAGCCGGCGGGACCCAATTGCCGGCGGAGAAGCCGGCAAGCGTAGACACTGACGGCTGGGACCAGCTCCCAGTCGGATTACCATTGTACCCCCGGGGGGTAGGCCTATATAAAACCCCCGGAGCACCCATGCAAAGGGTTGGCATCTGAGCATAGTTGGCTTCTAAACATAGCACCCACACCATAGATAGAGAGAAGTAAGAGCTAGCCTTGTTCTTCTTCTCCCTTGAAGCCAAACATCTCTAGGAGCGATTGTAGCTGCTTTCACCGATCTAGGGATCATGCGGAGACCCCGCAGAGCAGGACTAGGGGTGTTATCTCCTCGGAGAGCCCCGAACCTGGGTAAGATCTGCCGGCGTGCATGTCTTCGCCTCATCCCGTTTCCAGGCACCGGCGACGTCTTATTGGCTCCCACAATGATAAGCCATCCCTTGGCATATGTCGCACCAACCACCCGACATTTGGCGCCCATCATGGGGCCAGGTGCACCGTCGTCCGGAGACCTGTTCTGGACGGGAACCCTCTTCCTCCCCCGCGAGCACAGCCAGCCTGCTGCGCCCGATGGCGTTTGCCACGACGCGCTGCAAGGCGTCGACGACGCCTGCGCAGCGAGCTGCCTCGCCGATCAGCTCGGCGAGACTCGCATCTCCGACGAGCCTGCGTCCGACGCAGGCACCGACTACCCCGAGAGCCGCCTCGTCAGCCTCCTCGACCAACTCCACGTCTCCAGCGAGCCTGCTGCAGACATGGAGTCGGTCGGCTCCACCGACCCGATGCTCATCGACTCCGACACAGCATCGCTCGACGCCTACCCCTCCGACGTGGTGGTCTTCGACGACCCCCTCCCTCGAGCTGACAGCGGCAGCAGCGCTGTCACCGAAGTGCTGGTCATCAGCCACGTCGCCAACTCGAGCGAGAACGCCCACGACGCCCTGCAAGCGGCAATGCATGACCTCTCCGTCCCCATCCCGGCCGATGCCGACGCCGAGACCCTGGAGGCACGCCGCCTCGCCCTCATCACGGAGGGCCAGAAGATAGCCTCCATGAGACACCTCACTGAGGCCCACCAGCGCGAAGTCGACCGCGCCGCCTTCGGCACGCCGCCTAGCGGCCCGAGCCAAGCCGGCTTCGTCCAGAAGCGCGGCGCGGCCGTCGCCACCATGCTGGGGGCAGATCGCCCCGTCTACGCCACCCCGCTCGAGAATTTGCGAGCCGCCCAGGCGGCCGCAGAAGAGCTCAATGGGCTGGGAGCTGATGAGCTCCCCTACATGACAAGACGGATCCAGCAGCTGATCGACGCGGCTGCAGAACGGCACGAAGCCGGCGCCCGTGCTGATAGTCATCCCCCGCGCCGGGAGCACGCCGCGACGTCCCGCTCGCCGACTGCGAGCGACGCGCGCCACAAGAAAGACAAGGAGCCGGCTGCCAGCTGCAGCCGGACTCGCATCACCATCGAGCGCGATGCGGAGGGCCGCCCTCGAGCAGTAGAGCACCAAGGAAACCTGCCTCCTCCCCCGCCTCGAAGAGAAAGATGCCTCACTCCGCCGCCTATCACCCACCCGACTCTTGGCGACCGACTCGGCCGCCGAGAAGGAGTCGGCGAGAATGACGCCCGCCACAGGATCGACCGCCTTGCTCGATCCTTGGCGTTAGAAGAAGAAGGCAATGTCGGCCCGCCATGCTTTGGCCCCCGCATCCGCGACGAGCCCTTCCCCAAAGGGTTCTCGCTCCCCAGAGACACGCCCAAGTACAACGGCTCGGTGAAGCCGGAAGATTGGCTCATCGACTACTCCACGGCCGTCAGCATAGCCAACGGCAATCGGCGCGTCGCCGTGAAGTATGTCCCCCTCATGCTGCAAGGCACGGCACGCACATGGCTCAACAGCCTCAAGCCCTACAGCATCAACAGTTGGCTGGACTTCACCGAAGTCTTCGTCCGCAACTTCACCAGCACCTACAAGCGGCCTCCCAAGCCTCGCCAGCTCTCCCTCTGCGTCTAGGGGCCCAACGAGTCGACCCGCGACTACCTCACGCGATGGGCCGAGCTCCGGAACTCCTGCGAGGGAGTGCACGAGGTCCAGGCCATCGAGTACTTCACCGCCGGGTGCCGAGAGGGCACCCTCCTCAAGCACCGACTCCTCTGCGACGAGCCGGCTGCCCTCGACGAGTTACTAGTCATCGCCGACAAGTACGCCACCGCCGACTCCTCAATGAAGACCGAGCTCCGAGTGGACGCCTCGGGGAAAGTAATTGCTCTGGCTCCCAAGACGCCGGCTGGCGACCCTAATCGGCGCCCCTACCAGAACGACCACAAGCGCAATGGCCCCATGCCGACTTCCTCCTGTCGGCAGGTGGCCACAGTTGAAGACGAGCAGCCCGAAGATCGGCCCGCTCCCAAGAAGAAGGGTGGCCGGCCGCCTTGGCAGCCGTCTTTCTCCTATGAGCAAGCTCTCGACGCCCCTGCAAGTTCCACAGCGGCGCGAAGCCGTCCAACCACACAACTCGGAAATGCCACTGGCTCACCCGCATCACCAAGGGCGAGGGGATGCTGCCGCCTCCGCCTCCCGGCCCGCCGCCTCCAGCCCCCCAGCAGCCGGCGGCTCGGCCGGCAGTCGGCGCCATCCAAGACGAATTCCCCGAAGAACACGCCGCTTACGTCGTCTTCACTAGTCAAGCCGACGACGAGCGCAGTCGGCGCCGACAGCATCAAGAAGTTAACGCGGTCGCCTCTAGCACCGCCGAGTTCATGCACTGGTCAGAAAAGCCAATCAGCTGGAGCCAGGCCGACCACCCAGAGGTGATGCCTTCGCCTGGCTCCTATGCAATGGTCTTGGACGTCACCCTCGCGACGGAGAGGCGAGCTGCCAAATTTTCTCGCATCCTGATAGATGGCGGAAGCAGTATCAACATACTGTACCGCGATACCATGGAGAAGCTGAACATCAAAGTGAAGCAGCTCATGCCGAGCCGCACCGTCTTCCATGGTATCGTCCCCGGCCTGTCTTGCTCTCCAATCGGCAAGATCAAAATGGATGTCCTCTTCGGAGACAAAGATCATTTTCGCCGGGAAGCAATATGGTTCGAGGTAGTGGATTTGGAGAGCCCCTTTCATGCACTGCTTGGCCAACCTGCTTTGGCCAAGTTCATGGTTGTGCCCCACTACGCCTACCTGAAGATGAAGATGCCGAGCTCGAAGGGGATCATCACGGTAGCCGGCGACTACAAGAAGTCCATCGAGTGTGCCATGGCCAGCAGCCGGCTGGCCGAGTCCCTCGTGGTGGCAGAAGAGAAGAAGATGTTGGAACGGGTTGTGGCCATGGCCGGCAAGCAGCCGGCCTTGTCCCCCAACCCCAAGGATTGTGATGCGCAGGGCTCCATCCAGCCTGCCAAAGAGACGAAGAAGATACCTCTGGACCCGGAGAACCCGGAGAGGTTCGCTGTGATTGGGGCGAACTTGGACAGTAAATAGGAAGGCGAGCTCGTCGACTTCCTCCGTGAGAATCGAGACATCTTTGCATGGTCCCCAAAGGACATGCCGGGTGTCCCGAAGGATTTTGCCGAGCACAAATTACATGTCCGAGCTGATGCGAAGCCGGTCAAGCAACCCCTTCGCCGACTGTCAGAAGAGAAGCGAAGAATTGTGGGAGAAGAGATAGCCCGGCTCCTTGCCGCCGGCTTTATCATGGAAGTGTTCTTTCCAGAGTGGCTTGCCAACCCAGTTCTGGTTCTGAAGAAGAATAACAAGTGGCGTATGTGTATAGACTACACGAGTTTGAACAAGGCCTGCCCAAAGGATCCGTTTGCTCTGCCACGGATTGACCAAGTGATAGACTCCACAGCCGGATGCGACTGTTAAGTTTTTTGGATGCATACTCAGGGTATCATCAGATCAAGTTGGACCCGGCTGACCGCCTGAAGACTGCCTTCATCACACCCTTTGGAGCTTTCTGCTACCTGACAATGACATTCGGCTTGAGAAATGCCGGTGCCACTTTTCAGCGTTGCATGCAGAAATGTCTCTTGAAACAACTCGGCAGAAATGCCCACGTCTACGTAGACGACATTGTGGTGAAGACAGAGAAGGGCAGTACCTTGATGGAAGACCTGAAAGAAACATTCGCCAACTTGCGCCGATTCCAGATCAAGCTCAACCCCGAGAAGTGCGTGTTCGGAGTGCCAGCCGGCCACCTGCTAGGCTTCCTGGTCTCCGAACGCGGGATTGAGTGCAACCCCGTCAAGATCAAGGCCATCGAGAGGATGGAGATTCCCACCAAGCTGCGAGATGTGCAGAAGTTCACTGGCTGCTTAGCCTCCCTGAATTGTTTTATCAGCCGACTAGGAGAGAAGGCCCTCCCCCTGTACCGGCTCATGAAGAAGTCCACTCACTTCGAGTGGAATGATCAAGCCGACCAAGCCTTCCATGAGTTGAAGAAAATGCTGACCACTCCGCCTGTCCTGGCTGCGCCGACCGAGAAGGAGCCCATGCTCCTCTACATCGCCGCGACTAGCCGAGTCGTCAGCACTGTTGTCGTGGTCCAGCGCCCGGAGGAAGGCCGAGCCCAGCTAGTCCAGAGGCCGGTGTACTATCTTAGCGAAGTGCTGTCCAGCTCAAAGCAAAACTACCCGCACTACCAGAAGATGTGCTATGGGGTGTACTTCGCTGCCAAGAAACTGAAGCCCTACTTCCAAGAGCACCCCATCACGGTCGTGTGCACTGCTCCGCTCGCCGAGATCATAGGCAGCCGGGATGCATCCGGCCGGGTGGCCAAATCCGCCATTGCATTGGCGCCCTACACGATCTTCTATCAACCCCGCACCGCCATCAAGTCACAAGCATTGGCCGACTTCCTCGTCGACTGGGCCGAGACCCAGTACTTACCGCCGGCTCCCGACTCTACCCATTGGCGGATGCACTTTGACGGGTCCAAGATGCGCACCGGCTTGGGAGCCGGCATCGTCCTCACCTCTCCCAAAGGCGACAAGCTCAAGTACACGCTGCAGATCCACTTCGCCGCCTCCAACAACGTGGCCGAGTACGAGGCGCTCGTACACGGGCTCCGCCTAGCCAAAGAGCTTGGCATACGCCGGATCCTGTGCTACGGCGACTCGGACTTGGTGGTCCAGCAATCATCTGGCGACTGGGACGCCAAGGACGCGAACATGGCGAGCTACCGATTCCTCGTCCAGTAGATAAGCGGATATTTCGAGGGGTGCGAGTTCCTTCACGTGCCAAGGGCCGACAACGACCAAGCAGATGCCCTAGCACGGATCGGCTCCACCCGACAAGCCATACCGACTGGCGTCTCCGTCCAGCGCCTCCTCAAGCCGTCCATCAAGTCGTCTCCAGAGTCGGATTCCATCTCCGTACCGCCTGCACCAGATACAGCCGGATCCGACTGGAGAAATCCCGCAGGCGGCACGGGGACTTCGACAACTGGCCCGGGGACTACCGTAGTCGCACCCGGCCCGGGGACTTCAGAACCCGGCCCGAGGACTGCAGCAGTCGGCCCGAGGACTGCAACGACACAGGAAGCGGTGGCCGACTCCAATTCAACGCCACCCAACCCACCCACCCGAGTCATGGTGGCCACATTAACAGAAGAAGAAGTCACAGCTCCCTCATGGGCCCAGCCCATCCTCAAGTTCCTAGTCAGAAAAGAGCTGCCGGCTGATGAGATCTCAGCAAGACTAGTGCAACGAAGAGCCCCAGCATACACAATAATCAACAGAGAGCTTGTGAAGCGCAGCGTCACTGGAGTCTTCCAGCGTTGTGTCGAGCCAGAAAAAGGAGTGGCAATCCTCAAAGACATCCACCAAGGCGAGTGCGGCCACCACGCAGCCTCAAGATCCCTTGTGGCCAAGGCTTTCCGCCATGGTTTCTTCTGGCCGACTGCCTTGGAGGATGCTAAAGATATAGTCAAGAGCTGCAGAGGATGCCAAGTTTTTAGTTCCAAGCAACACCTGCCGGCTTTTGCACTCAAGACCATTCCCCTCACCTGGCCTTTTGCCGTCTGGGGACTGGACATGGTGGGACCCTTCAAGACAGCCCGCGGCGGCCTGACACATCTACTTGTTGCTGTGGACAAGTTCACAAAGTGGATTGAAGCAAAGCCAATCAAGAAGCTCAATGGGCCGACTGCCGTAACATTCATCACCGACATCACCACTCGGTACGGCGTGCCACACAGCATCATCACCGACAACGGCACGAATTTCGCCAAAGGAGCACTGGCACATTTCTGCGCGACGCAGGGCATCCGACTGGACTTAGCGTCCGTTGCCCACCCGCAGTCAAACGGCCAGGTCGAGCGAGCAAATGGACTCATCCTCTCCGGCATCAAGCCCCGACTGGTTGTACCACTGGAGCGATCGGCCGGCTGCTGGCTCGAAGAGCTGCCGGCTGTCCTCTGGAGCCTGCGCACTACACCCAACAAGTCAACCGGCTTCACTCCATTTTTTCTCGTGTACGGTGCCAAGGCTGTCATCCCAACAGACATCGAGTTCGACTCGCCTCGGATCACCATGTACACGGAAGAGGAGGCCAAAGAAGCAAGAGAAGACGGCGTGGACCTACTGGAAGAAGGCCGGCTGTTAGCACTCAGCCGGTCCGCCATCTACCAGCAAGGGCTGCGCCGCTACTACAACCGCAAGGTCAAGCCAAGATCCTTCCAAGAGGGCGACCTTGTGCTCCGGCTGATCCAGCGAACAGCCGGCCAGCACAAGCTCTCGGCCCCTTGGGAAGGCCCCTTCGTCGTCAGCAAGGCACTCGGCAACGACTCCTACTACTTGATCGACGCGCAAAAACCAAGAGCACGCAAGAGAGACGACTGCGGTAAGGAGTCGGAGCGACCATGGAACGCAAACCTCCTAAGACGATTTTACAGCTGAAAAGCAGTATGTATCACGCTACCCCTTTTTGTATTAAGTACAAACCAACAGGCCCCCTGAACAGTACTCGGGGACTGCCTTTTATTTATCTATGAATGACGAGTGTCATATCCATGAATGTATTATTACATTTCGAATTCTTGTCCGGCACCGGGTCCGACTAGTTGGCCCGGGGACTGGCCGCCTTGAGCTATATCGAAAGTTATTCCTACAGTCAGAAAAGTAGTGCGCCGGCTCCCAAGTCCTCTCTTGTTGAAAGTCGCAGCTCAAAGAACTGACTATCCGACTAGCAAGAGGGAAGACAGAAAGGATGCCCACACGAAAAATGGCTAAGGAACAATGAACCTATATAGCAAAAAGACAGCCTCCAGACATGCCTGCCGGCTGTCAAAGCAGCCGGCTGGCCGGCATCCTAAAACACTCAAGCTTTAGTCCAACAAAGCTCGAGTACTTCCGCCCCCCCCCCAATCGGCCAAGCACTCCCCCGGCTACAGACTGCGGAGCAACTATTGGACTGGGGAGGCGGCAACCAAGGGAGGGCGGCAAAGGAAAAAGCAGAAGGACAAAAAGCAAAAGTACAAGGAAAGGCCAAATGCATAAGTTATATATATACATAAAGCCGCCAACAGGGCGGCAACAGACATAAGTTCGAATACACCCAGTGGGTGGAATTGTGCGAATTTAACCAAACATTGTTCTAAAGAGTAACAAGACAGGAAAAGCAAAAGACGGCAGACTAGGGCGCGACAGGGAGGCCGAGCTGGTCGGTGAAGGCGGCCTCGCCGGCTGAAGGAGTGGCCGACTAGAGGGTCCCGGCTTGACCACCACCTGCGGCAGGAGACGCACTCGCGCGCGACATAGTGCTGGAGGCGCGGTCAGGCTGAGGCTGGCCGGCTGCTCCATCAGCCGGCTCGGCGTCTTCACCCTCCTCCTCCTCCTCTTCGCCCTCGTCGCTGGAGTCGATCTCCTCCGCCGAGTCCTCACCGTACGCCGGGTCCAGCCTGAACCACTCTTCCGGCTGGGCGACTCCATTGTCGTCCACCTCGGGGGCGAAGACGCTGGTGTCGGTGTAGTCGGTGATCGCCGAAGCCCGCCGAATGATGGCCGGCCGCGCCGGCTCCAGCTCCGTGTCGGCTTGCTGCCGCCAGGTAGCCAGCTGGTCCAGGCTCAGGCTGGGATACCAAGCCTTGACGAACTCCAGCGCCCGCCTGGCGCCGGAGCTAGCCGCCGAGGCCTTCGAAGCCTCGAAGCGGCCGACTGCCACCTGCAGCCAGTCGGCAGTCCGACTGGGGGTGCGAGGGACCACTTGGCCGGGCCAGAGGGCGGCCAAGACTTGCGCCCCGGCACGCTGAAGCCGGCGGAGCAGCCGGTGAGCCGGCTGGATGCGAGCCTGGATCGCCAGGAGCTGTTCCTCCAGCGAGCGGCCGGCGGTTGGCGAGATCTCAAAGCCGGCCTGCCATCGCGCTTGGCGACGGGCCTCGATGGCCTGGTTGGCAGCAGTAGAATAGCCAGGGAAATATTCTGCGCGAAGAAGAAGAAAGGAAGAAAAGAACACCAAAATCAGAAAACAAGCCAAAGTGGCAGATGGCAAGAAAGGACGAAGAGGTAGACGGCTTACCGTCAACCAGATCTTCGATCTGGCCATAGCCGGAGACCAGAGTCTGCCTGGCCTCTGCCCAGCCGGCCGCCTCCGTCTCGAACTCGGCCTGGAGAGTGGCTCCGCGGTCCTGCGCCGCCTTCAGTGCCGCCTTGTGGCTTTCCTCCTAGTCGGCCAGCTTCTTGACCAGGCGGTCGCACTCCTGCACCAAGGCGGCGAGCTCGGCATCCTTGGCACGAAGAGCAGTCTGGGACTCCCCCAGCTATGCCCTTAGACTGGCGTTGGCCGCTGCAAAGATGACAGAAGAAGAAGAACAGTAAGAAATCGTCAAGGAAGATCCGACCCGACTGCTCAGCAGTCGGCCCGAATCTCGGGGACTACACCCAGTGGGTGCACTGACGCGCCCCCACATGAGATAAAGATCAAGTCACGTACCTCGGCTCTCAGTAAGGTCGGCGGTCTTCTGAGTCAACTCCCGAGCCTGGGAGTTGAAGGCGGCCGCTCGAAGGTTGTGGTAGTCCTGCAAGATGGACAGAAGACCAAAGTAAGAACAAAAACAGCAATGGCAAATCCTCCAAGAAGTTCCAAGCCGCCTGCTCAGCAGCCGACTCGGAACTCGGGGACTACACCCAGTGGGTGCGCTGACGCGCCCCCACGGAAGAAATCAAGATCAAGAAGAGAAATCAAGATCAAGAAGAAGCAAGATGGGAATACTAACCCGGATGGCGGCCCGCGTTATGAGGAACTCGTCGGTGAACTGCCTCAGCGCCGCGGCTTGGCCTTGGAGCCGGGTCCGGGCGTCTTGTGCAGCCACGTTCACCACGGCCGTCCCTCCGCCTGGCGTCCACCCCGAGGTAGCGCTGGCCGCCTCCGCATCTCGGGCCGACGAGCTGGAACCCACGACCGGCTGTGGCTCCGACGCGGCCTTCTGCGGCTCCGACGCGGCCTTCCCCGCACGCCGGCTCGGCGGAATCCGGACCGCCGTCTCAACCCTCGCTGCCGGCTCGCCCTCCGCCGACTGTGCAGGCGGCGGATCAGGCCGGCCGCCTTGGGCCGCCCCAGTTGGCGGGGTCGGCTCCGGCGCCTTCTGCAAGATGATGACGTCGTTGCCGCTTCCTCCCAGCCCTGGCTGGTCGCCGCTGGCTCCCCCTGGCGAGGGCTCCATGTCCCCAGGCGCCATGACGCGCAGCGGGGTGACCATCAAAACCTCCCCCGCCGCCGCCGCGGCCTCAGCCTCTGCCTGGGCCCTGGCTGCGGCCTCGGCGAGTGCCTTTGCCGCCTCCTCCTCCCGTGTCGCCTGGGCGGCGGCCGCCTTCCGTGCCTCCGCCTCCCGTGCCTCCTGCTCCTCCCGTGCCTCCCGCGCGTTCCATTCCGTCACCTCCTGGAGGTTGGAGCGGGGGTCCACGCGGCGGGTGGTGCTCCCAGAGCCCCTTGGCGACTCGACGACGGAGCCGGCAGCCGCCCGCTCAAGTGACAACGGAGCTCTGATCGTTGAAGAAAAAGACGAGAGCTCAAGAACCACCAAAGAAAAGAAAGAAAGAGAATACGCAAAGAAAGCAAGCTTATGCCGACACGGTCTGCGTTTGCTTCACCGCCTTGCGGAAGCGAGCCGCCTTTGCGGCCGCCTCCTCCCGCCTGGTGGCTACCGCCCCGCCTCTGGGTTTCTTCGTTCGGCTGCCGAACAAGCCCTGGGTGGCGCGACGCTCCTGACCTCCACCCCGAACAGGCTGCGCGATGGAGGAACCCGCGCCGCGTCCAGATGCCGGCTGGCGGCGCGGTACGGCTTCGGCTTCATCGTCGTCCGGCCAGTCGTCAAAGGTGGCACTGAACCCGGAGCCGCCTGCTTCGCCGCCGGCTTGGCCACCCCCCGGCTCGATGTCGTCGTCCATACCGACCGCCCTCAGGTCGGGGTCCTCCAGTTCGTGTTCGGTCCGGTCGGGGACGAATCGGCGCTCCGCGTCTGACCCGCCGACCGGCCGAAGTAGAGAGCTCTGCCGAAGAACAAGCCGACTAAGTCAGAGTCGGCCAAGAGGTGCTCGGCAACAAATCAAAGAGAGAGAAAAAGAGACAAGGAGAACATACCGTAGGCGGAGGATTGGCTCGGCTATATGGCTCCTTGCCGAACTGCCACTCTTCGGTGAGTTTGCAGTTCGCAAGGTAGTTCACCATGTAGGCGACCTCCTCGCGCGGCATCTCCTTGGTGCACATTCGGCTCGGATCGAGCTGGCCGCTCATCTGACAGCTCAGATGAGGCCGCCTCTGGAGCGGAAGAACCCAGCGCGTGACGAACGCGGCCAGAAGATCGGGCCCCGTCAGGCCCTCCGACTAGACCATCACCCGCAGTCGGGCGACGGCGGCGTTTCCAGCCGGCGACAGCGTTACCGCCCGGAAGGACCACTGGGGCAACCTGCCCGCCGGTGGGCCGGCTACATAAGCCGGCAGGTTGATGTAGTCGCCCCGTGGGGCGATGTTCCGCACGTAGAAGTACGACTTCTGCCACTTCTTCACCGATTGGATTACCGGGATGACGGGGAAGGGGTTGTCGGCGACCGATCTCCGCGACGCGATGAAGGCGCCAGTCTGAGCCGGCATGCCCCGCATGCGCGTGCCCAGCTTCGACTGGAAGAACTCCCCCCAGAGCTCGAGGGTGGGGAGGGCGCCGAGGTAGCCCTCGCACAGGGTGACGAAGGCGGACAGCAGCACCACCGCGTTGGGGGTGAGATGGTGCGGCTGGAGCTGATAGAAGCCGCGCAAGAAGTGCGAGCGGAAGACCACCCGCTCGCCCTCCTGCGGCTCCGGTGTGATTTCCCACGCCGGCGCGAGGCGGACCTCCACTTTGTCTGCGGTGGGCAGCCGCCGCGTGTCGCGGAGGAAGTCGACGTGGTCGTCGTGGACGTTGGAGCCGTCCCAATCCCCGCCATACTTCTCTGTGGCGGGAGGCATGGCGAAAGCTAGCGCGGCGGCGGAGGAATGCGCCGTGGAAGAGCGCGGCGGCAAGGCGCTGTCGCGAGAGCGGGCGAGCAAAGAAGACGGTGGAAGTAGGAGGAGCGTGCGAGGGCCTACCACCCTCCACCTCCCCCTACTTATAGCCTCGCGAGGCGAGGCCGAAGAGGCCGGACGTGGGGGGAGACGTGGGATTAACTGCCCCATTCCCCCCACGTCTCGCGATTATTGCACATAAATGCGAGCCGAAACTGCCGCACGGGACGTGCGGGCGGTTTCGGGATGCAAAGGATCCGCGCCTGGGCCGGGGCGCGGACGTGGCGGGCCCCCTCCCTGCGGCGACGTCCCGTCACTCGCGTGGGCTGGCAGGCTTTCCGGCCACGTGGTTCGCAGACGGCCAGTGGCCGGCCCGCGGCCCGATGCGCGCGCCTGCAGGCTCCCGCCCTCCGACTCCAGAAAATTTCGACTCAGGCGGCGCGCCTGACCAAGGCCGGCTCCCAGCTGCTGGCTCGTCAAGATAGGAAGCTGATCGAGCTTCTCAACCCCTACTCCACCTCGAAGCCCAATCAACTTCGGGGACTACTGTCGGAGTAAATGGCCACAGGTAGCCTAACCGACTACCCCTGGCTCTTTAGAAAAATTATCAGGCCTTTGGGCCTTCAAGCACTCCAAGCATTTGGGCTGCCTTCCCTGGCCGGCTACCTCTGAAGCCGACTCCCGGAAGGGACCCAGCCTCAAGCAACCCCTCCCCAGGACGACTACGGGGTGGCCGACTCCAAGAAGCCGGCCAAGAAGGACGCCGACTCCTAGGAGCCGGCCAAGACCACAAGCACCAAAGCTGTTCCCACATAACGGCGACAAGACGGGGTGTGGCCACAGTGCGGCCCACTACCTCCGAAGCCCGAGGCGGGCATGGCTACAGGAGGCCGTACGGGACGGCCGTCTCCCGTGCGGCTCGGCACTGTAGCCATGTCAGCCTCGACGTCATCCACGACAGACTCCCGTACGGCCCACGGGCGGCGGGCCCCTTCAGCCAGAGAGAGGCGTGGAGGCGGCCCGGCCTTTCCCAGTCGGCCAAGGGCGTAGCCGGCTCCCAGAAGCCGGCTACTCCCTTCCTCGAAGCAGGAGCCCCATTAAGGAGACAAGACGAGGTAAGGCTACAGTGAGAGCCCCCAAGGCGGCCCACTGTAGCCACGTTTACCTCGACGAAGCCCTCGTCATCAGAGGCGAGGCTACAGTAAGCAGCCGCCGACAAGACCCTAGGCGGTGGGGCCGGCCTGTCGACCAAGAAGCCGGCAGCCGGCGGGACCCACCAGCCGGCGGGACCCAATTGCCGGCGGAGAAGCCGGCAAGCGTAGACACTGACGGCTGGGACCAGCTCCCAGTCGGATTACCATTGTACCCCCGGGGGGTAGGCCTATATAAACCCCCCGGAGCACCCATGCAAACGGTTGGCATCTGAGCATAGTTGGCTTCTAAACATAGCACCCACACCATAGATAGAGAGAAGTAAGAGCTAGCCTTGTTCTTCTTCTCCCTTGAACCCAAATAGCTCTAGGAGCGATTGTAGCTGCTTTCACCGATCTAGTGATCATGCGGAGACCCCGCAGAGCAGGACTAGGGGTGTTATCTCCTCGGAGAGCCCAACCTGGGTAAGATCCGCCGGCGTGCATGTCTTCGCCTCATCCCGTTTCCAGGAACCGGCAACGTCTTATTGGCTCCCACAATGATAAGCCATCCCTTGGCATATGTCGCACCAACCACCCAACACTGCGGCCTGCAGCGTGGCTCACCAGCGGCCCAGTACGGCCCATCTTCATGAACCCAAGCTCAAGACCCTCGCGAGGGGCCAAGCCTCGCGGGGCGGACGACACAAGGCCTCCTCGAGGGCGGCCTCACCAGGCAGCCTCGCGAGGAGGCGGAGAGATCAAGGCGAGGGGTACCTCGCGAGGTGCTCATGACGTAAGCCATGATGATCAAGACCAGGTGGGCGCCAGCCCGCACAGTGTCCTCGTTTCCTCTTTGGGGCAAAGGGGGCAAGTGCAGGCGTGGGGTACCGAGGCATCAAGCAAAGGTTTCCTTAACGGTGCAACAAGACCAAGACCAGCAGATCGGCAGGACGGAGGTCACCGTGGAGCCCAAGACGGCGTCATCACCAGTGCTTTTGGCAGTCGTAGACCACCTTTAGTCAGGATAGCTTGTACTAGCTGTCCCCTTTCAAAATGGCCGTTGTTGGCTCCCTTCCTGCTCAATATTTGGGAAGAGGACTAGGGCCTCTATAAATAGAGCTAGCCACGACAATAGAGAGGGACGGACCTCTGAAGGGATCGAATCCTTCCCAAGTAGAACACCGCGCCACATCAAGAACACCCCTCGCGAGGTTGTTCTTCCTCTGTACTGTTCATCATCAGCCCCAGAGGCAATCCACCACACCACACACTGGATTAGGGTATTACACCACAACGGTGCCCCAAACCAGTATAAACCTTGTGTCCTTTGTGCTGTTCATCGTGCTAGCTTAGATCCGCGGCGAGGTGGTGAGCGTAGTTCGGTAGGGAGTAGATCTTCGCGCGCACCCCAGTGTTCGAACCTTAAGGGTTTTGCCGGAACCCCACATCCGACATTTGGCGCGCCAGGTAGGGGTGCGCCGAAATCTTTTCTGCTGATCAGCGTCCCATCGCTTCGTTGCATCCATGACAGACGCTTGCCGAGCTCGCACCGAGCGCCGTGCTGCTCTGGCCGCCCGCGTCGCCCAGACGGCTCCTGTGGGCCTCCTCATCGTTCTCTGTTGCCTGCCGCCAACGCCGCCACAGGCCTGGCGGGGAACGAGCAGCAAGCATCTTCGTTGCACCCCTCGGTGCGGCGCGAAGGCCGAACCGCCACTCCATCACTGACCCCATCTGGTTCGTCGCCTCACGTTCGTTGTGCCCCCATGGACACGCAGGCCGCGTTGCTCCTGGCACGTGAGCTCCTACACTACCGCCCCGTCGACGACCTCTACAAAGAGTGGCTCGCTTGCGTCACCGAGCTTGTCAGCGCTGCAGGGGGCTCTCCCGCACCGTCCCTTTCGCTGCCTCGTCCTCCGTCATGTGTGGGGGACGCAGCTCAGGGAGCGCCTCCGCCTCCTCCTCCTCAAGAAGGCGCCCTGGCTCCAAGGAGCGCGGCCCCCGGACGCGACCCGCCGCGTCCGGTGCTCGCGCAACAAGAAAGAAGCTGCCAAGAAATCCATCAGCCTCAAGATGGCGCCCACATGCTCCCTGCACCAGCACGGCAAGACCGCATCCCTGCGCCAGTACGTCAAGACCCCGTGCTGCCCCTGGCGGCGGTGCGCGGGAGCAACCAAGAGCAAGTTCTGCATCAGCAAAGGGCTCCGGAGACCAAGGCGGGCTGCCGACCTTCACCACCGAGCTGCAAAACGTCGCCTGGCCCGGCAAGTTCAAGCCGGACCTGCCTCCTCGCTACGATGGTACTGCCGACCCCGCGGAGTTCCTGCAGCTCTACGAGCTGGGTATCGAGGCGGCAAATGGAGATGAAAAGGTCATGGCGAACTGGTTTCCCATGGCGCTCAAGGATGGTGCCCGCACCTGGCTCCTGAACCTGCCTCAAGGCTCGATCTCCTCTTGGGACGAGATGTGTAGCCGCTTCATCGCCACCTTCCAGGGCACTCGCGACCGCCCCTCGGCCGCGAGCGACCTGCGCCGCATCAAGCAGCATCCTGGGGAAACCCTGCAGAAGTACATCCAGCGCTTCAACGGCGCTCGCCTCAAGATCGCCAAGGTGACGAACGAGGCAATCAGCTCAGCGTTTTCTGATGGCGTCCGCGACGTCAAGATGAAGGAGGAGCTCACCATCCACGAGGATCTGTGCATATCTCTGGAGCTGTTCAACCTGGCGACCAAGTGCGCAAGGGCTGAGGAAGGGCGGCTCTCCCTTCTCGAGGTTCCAGCTGCTGACCCAGAGGAGAAGACGGCCAAGGCCAAGGAGGTGAAGCGCAAAGGAGCAGCCGTGCTCACGGCAGAGCCGGACATGAAGCACGGCAGGGACCAGCCGGAGTCGTCCAATGGCAACCGATTCTTCGCCTACCACAACCTCTACACCCACAAGACCAACGAATGCCAGGATCTCAGAGCCGTTCGAGAAGGACGTGTCGGTCGGCGCCCCGAGCACAATGACCGGGGCTACGGCCGAGGAGGAGGAAGAGGAGGACGATGGGACGACCGAGGCCCTCGCCAGGAGTGGTGTGACCGACCTCGCGAGGACCACTTGCAGGACCAGCCTCGCGAGGGAGCCTGGAGGGATCAGCCTCGCGAGGACCGCCCGCAGGGCAACGCAGGCCTTCGTCCGCTGCCGCCACCACCAAGAAGGAATGACGACCACCATCAAGACGAGGAGGCTCGGGGCTTCCAGGAACCGCGTGCTATCGCCTACATCTTGGGTGGCGCCCAGGCCCGAGCTTCTCAGCGCATCTTCAAGTAGTTTGCTTGTGAGGTTTACGCAGTCCTCCCCAAGCTCGAGGCCAAGCGCCCTCTCAGGTGCTCCAAGTGCGCCATCACGTTCCGCTCAGCCGATCAGGTCAAGTGTGCGGCTACTGCTGGCATCCTCCCGATGCTTTGCTACGCAGTCATCAGCAATGTGCAAGTCACCAAGACCCTCATCGATGGCGGTGCAGGGCTCAATGTTTTATCCCTCGAGACGTTCAACAACCTTCAAGTGCCATATGATCAACTTCAGCCTACCAAGCCTTTCTCATGAGTCACTAACGGCTCCACCACCCCGATAGGGCAGGTCCACCTCCCTGTCATGTTTGGGCAGCGCAACAACTACCACACCGAGCTCATTGACTTCGACGTCGCCCACATTCGCCTGCCGTACAACGCCATCCTCGGGTATCTGGCCCTGGCCAAGTTCATGGCGGTGACCCACCATGGCTACAATGTCCTCAAGATGCTAGGAAGCGGCGGAATCATCACAGTCCCCTGCGAAGAGAGAGATGCGGTGTGCTCCCTCGAGCGCCCTTCCAAGCTGCATCAATCGAGGACCCGGACAGCAGGGGCAAGAACCATCCTGAGGCAGTCCCCAAGAAGAAGAAGACATCATCCGGCTCAAGGCCTCAGGAGGTTGGCGTTTCAGGAGGTGCCGCATCAGGATCCGCGCCCGTGCAAGGGGCGCCTCCCTCCATCGCATAGGAAGGCGCGCCCGGCGCCCTCCTCGGGCAGGGCTCGGGAGCTCTTTTCTGGAGGGCCTCAGACCTTGCCAAAATCACGAGGGAGGCGCTCGGGCACCATTTGGAGGCGTGCTTCGCGGCCCGTTTCCCTCAGGAAGTCTCAGGGCGTGGAAGGCCCAACCCTCAGGAGTTCATCATCAAGACCACTCAAGAGCTTCAGGAATCAAGAGTCACGCGCGGCGATCGTCGCCTGCCTGGCATAGCTCCCCATCCAGGCGAGGATGGCGGGCTGCGCGTCTGCATCGACTTCCCAGGGCTCAACTGAGCCGCGTCTCAGGAGCGCTTCTGGCCCTCGCGCGTGGGACGTTGCGAGGGGCCGCCGCACAGCTACGTTCGCATGCTTTTCGGCCTGCCGAACGCGGCAGCCACTCGCCAGCACCATCTGCGGAGGATTCTGGCGGCTCAGGAGGCTAGGCGTCACGCGGTCCTGGCCGAGATGGAGACGGTCCTCGAGGAACCGCCTGGGCCCCCAGGGTCTCACGAGGCTCAGGGCTCCGGTGGCTCGTGAGGGTCGGCCTCTTCACTGCGCATCATCAGCTACTCCAACATCCCCCAGGGTCTCATTTCAGCTGGGAGCGCCCTCAGGGCTTCATCATTCCCAGGCCGCGTGGGTCCGTCCCTGTGGTGTGTATCCCTTTTGCTTATGTCTTTGATTTACCTTGCTGGGGGTGCCCCTCGAGCTGCATCATCCCCAAGCCGCTCGGGCCTGACCCAGTGGCATATATCCGTTCTGCACTTACCTAAGCTGATTTGCCTTTCATGCTTAACCTGCCTGTGCTTATAGCCTGCTCGATTGAGACCTACCCTTGGAGCTACTTACTCTGGCACGGCGCTTGTGCATGGGTCCGTCCCTGCAACGTCGACAAATCTGAGCGGTCAAGCTCTGGCCCGCGGCAGCCCCGCAAGCGTCACCTCACCAGGCCCTCAGTGCCCTCACCACTCTCTCGGAGCAACCAATGGCCGGCCGGTAATCGTAATGGCAACCTGTGCTTTTCTTGTGTTGGTTTACAGGAACCTCCTGAGGCTCATGGCGGGTAGCCTCACGGGCGCTCTCCCTCTTCCCCGCGCGATTCGCTTGCGTGTTAAAAGGGGGGCTCCTGAGCATCGCGACTCAGGAGCTCTTACTGGCTCTCCAGCCCTCACCCCCTGGCCTTGTCCACGGCACCGCGACCTGGCATACCAGCGGCGGCTGAGCTCGCTCGAGGGCCGGGACCTGAGGACGTAGAGCACTAAGGAGAACGTGGGGAAGAGAGGGGAAGCTCGTGAGGGCTTAACCCAGCTACATCCCAGCTGCCGACGTGCAAGTCCGGCGTGTCACGAAGGAATGACTCCATGTTTTTTAAGATAAGTTTTGCGCTTCGAATAGTTAATTGATGCGACACAAACTCTCCACACAATGTGGCTCTGTGACGGCAACGTTGCCTTCCTGTCTCACCCTTCGGCGGCTGCTTGTGCGCTAAAGGGGACCTCCCGAGCATCGGGCCTTGGGGGCTCTTACTGGACCTCGCTCCGCTCACCTCCTGCCCTTGACCACGGCATCGCGACCTGGCATACCAGCGACGGCTGAAGCCGCCTGGGGACCGAGACTTGTCAGCGTAGAGCACCAAGTCGTCGTGAGGTTAGAAAGGGGGAACCGAACCGGGACAGGACAACCATTCGCACTGCTTCGAAACGAGGACAATTTCAACTAGATATGTCATGGATCCTTTACATGCCCCCACGGGGTGTTTTGTTGATTCCTCGCAGGGAACAAAAGACGAAAATCCTAAGGAGCCCTAACTACGCTTGCCTCCATGGCTGACGCCATCATCAACAGAGGGCGACGAGGGGCCGGCGCCAACCTCATCCAGATCAGCTGCGCCTGCGCCCTGATGCAGCCGCCTTGCCTCGGGGGCGGCGCGAGCTCGGGGCACGTAGCTATCGTCGCTCGTCTCCGGAGTTGCGAGGAGCTCGGGAGAGTCGCTGGACTCCCAAGTGTCGCCGCTGATGCAAAAGGAGCCATTGGGGAAGCGGACGGCAGGCCTGGCCCCTGCCACATCGACGTCCCGGCTGCCTCCCCTGGGGCAGCACTCCAGGCGGCGGCCTTCTGCGTTGAAGACCTTGAAGAGCATCAATGAGGCGCCATCGTAGGGCACCCCTCGTTCGGCAGACCCAGGTGACCTCGCCCCAGCCGTGGGTCATGAAGATCTTGCCCGGAGGGACGACTTCAACCTCTGCTCCGGTCACCGGAGCACTACAGTTGGCGTGCTACAGCCAAAGCTCGAGAGGCCCCATCGGCGGCATCTCGGAGGCGAAGAAGGCAGGGAGGCGAATCCAGGTGCTTGGAGGCATCGTGGCGTAAAGCACTATCTCGCGAGAGGAATCCGCGGCGTGGACTCCAGGAGCGGTGGCGCGCGCCACCGTGGCTCGTCGGCCTCGCCTGCGGCGCGGGCGGCGTCGCTCACCGTCTCCTCCTCCAGGGCCCTCGGCCCGGGCGTACAGGGGTAGCGGGAACCCAGGAGTTGGCCGCTCGTACCAAGGCCTCGTCATCTCCTGCCACGGGGCCTCGTCGCAATGGCACTGGACCGGCCGTTTCTTCGGCGGGAGCGGGTCGGGTCCCTCGCGGGGGGCCTTTCCTTTCTCGTCGGCTGAGAACTGGCGGATTGGTGCCATAGGCTTCGAGAGTGAAGGTGGAGCGAGGAGGAAGAAGAAGCAAGGGAGCAAGGAAGGGGATCTGGAGCAAAGCAAAGGACAGCAATGAGGGCAAGCCTTATCCAGACCAGCCTTTTGTCAGTCGGGCAGTTGCCAAGGCAGCGTGGGGAAGTGGAGACGCCCACGTCCAGTCAAGTCGCCACGCGTCGACCTAGACCGCAGGCTGTTGGGGCCTGCGGTGCTCCGCACTTGCCCTTTGGCTTTGCTGCTAAGCCAAGTCCGAGTGCGCCTTGGGCCCGGGGGCTACTGTCGGCGTTCTGGGAATGGGGGTCCCCAGACTTGCCTGCGTGCGGCCTGCAGCGTGGCTCACCAGCGGCCCAGTACGGCCCGTCTTCATCAACCCAAGCTCAAGACCCTCGTGAGGGGCCGAGCCTCGTGGGGCGGATGACACAAGGCCTCCTCAGGGGCGGCCTCACCAGGTAGGCTCACGAGGAGGCGGAGAGATCAAGGCGAGGGGTACCTTGCGAGGTGCTCATGACGTAAGCCATGACGATCAAGACCAGGCGGGCGCCAACATGCAAAGTGTTCTTGTTTCCACTTTGGTGCAAAGGGGGCAAGCGCAGGCGCGGGGCACCGAAGCATCAAGCAAAGGTTTCCTTATTGGTGCCACAAGACCAAGACCAGCAGAGCGGCAGGACGGAGGTCACCGTGGAGCCCAAGATGGCGTCATCACCAGTGCTTTTGGCAGCCGAAGACCACCTTTAGTCAGGATAGCTTGTACTAGCTGTCCCCTTTCAAAATGGCCGTTGTTGGCTCCCTTCCCACTGAAAATTCGGGAAGAGGACCAGGGCCTCTATAAATAGAGCTAGCCACCACAGTAGAGAGGGACGGACCTCTGAAGGGATCGAATCCTTCCCAAGTAGAACACCGCGCCACCTCAAGAACACCCCTCGCGAGGTTGTTCTTCCTCTGTACCGTTCATCATCAGCCCCAGAGGCAATCCACCACACCACACACTGGATTAGGGTATTACACCACAACGGTGGCCCAAACCAGTATAAACCTCGTGTCCTTTGTGCTATTCATCGTGCTAGCTTAGATCCGCAGCGAGGTGGTGAGCGTAGTTCGGTAGGGAGTAGATCTACGCGCGCACCCCAGTGTTTGAACCTTTAGGGTTTTGCTGGAACCCCACATCCGACAGAAACATCATCCGGTAACAACCCTACATGTTGTTTGTGGCTAGGTCTCATTATCATCACGAGGGAGTCACCGGCGACCGGCTCTCCTAGTTGTGTCTAGCCCTAAGATTATTACTTCTTGCTTGTCCCTCTTGGGGTGCCCTGCCCCTCCTTATATAAGTTTAAGGGGCGGGTTACATGTGGAGTCCTATTAGGATTAGGACTAGTCTATTACAAGTGGAATCGTAGTCTGCCCCCTTAAGGGAAAACTCCTTATGCCTTTCCTCGTAAACCGGCCCACCATAACATGAGCCGGCCTTCTGGGCCTTGGGCCTAGTCTTCTATCTGACTCGCCGTCAGGGCCATCCGTGAGTCGCTAGGCTCGTGAGTCGTCAGGCCAGTGAGCCGCCAGACTCGTGAGTCGCCAGTCCTCCGGCGGGTTACCAATGAAAACGCCAAGCCCGACCGGGTCATACTTCCGGCCGGGTAATACCGTGGGGTATATCCCTGACATTAGCCCCCAGTTTAATTTGGATTTATCCATGTTAAACTGATCCTGTAAAATAAACACAAGAACAAACTTGATAGGTTGTGCTCCGGGTTAAATATTTTCCTAAACCGGCACCTGATCATCTTTAAGTCCATGTTATTTCCTCCTGGATGCATACTCAAGATCTTATAGAAAATCTCATTTAACAGATATGTCCAAACCTTTCCAATGCAAAAAATACAGGCACTTCATCTAAAAATCTGGGTCAATAGGCCAGCTTCATAACCAATTTGCTAACATTGGCTCTTGTAGAGAAATATTATAAGAAATAATCCATTTGAGTCAGCCTTCAATGCTCTGACTTGACAAAAATATTGGTCTTGAAATATTCAACTGATATTCAGCCGGCTTAAAGATGTAGATCTTGTCGATTTATGATTGCCAAAATTGCCGGTTTATAAATATTGATGGCGCCGGGTCATACTGTTTGTTAACATCAGCTTTGAAAATGTACCTCTTATATGCCTATCACTTGTAGCCCCCAAGTCTTAAGAAGGTAACGTAGTAACAGCTTAAGAATTGCTTCAATATGAATGTCACAAGTTTGAACAAATCCATGTTGTTCATCTCAATCATTAGTCATAAACTGAGTATTCCACATATGTAGCCCCCAAGTGCCGGGTTGTCATGCTTGCAGCAACCTGGGACTTGAAATTGCCTTAGACTCATAAAACTTCAACCAGTGTAGCCCCCAAGGGCCGGGTCATTATGCAATAATGCGCAGGGACCTTATAAATATGATCATGTAGACTTTGAACAGCAACATGTAGCCCCCAAGTGTCGGCTTAGTAAGATAATATTGAGCTGAGACTTTATAAATACTTCATTGAAAATAACATCATATGATGTAACCCCCATCATGGGGCTTGAACCCACGTCCACAAGGTTGAGAGCTTTGTGCTTTACCAACTGAGCAGTGGATCCTTCAATATAATGGATTAAGACTTGTATACCTTGAATTGTTGAGAGGAGCAATTGGTAGCCCCCAAGGGCCGGCTCATTATGATGTGATAAGTCTTTTCTTCAATAAGGCTAGTAAAAATAACTTTGCATTAGCCCCCAAGTGTCATGGTGCATGCTTGCAGCGACATGAGACTTGCATATTTGATGTAATCTCAACTTGAATAATGTAGCCCCCAAGTGCCGGGTTGTAAGCCTGCAGCGACTCGGGACTATTCCTTCCATTGTAGAATAAATCATATCCATTGATAAAATAATAGCTATTGCGCCAAAGCGACTTTGAATACCTCATCTGTTGATAAGTAAATCTGGAGTTTAAATACCCGGTGGCTCTTGGCCGATGGCGATTTAATACGCCTCCATTGTAAGCCGGAATTTTTATAACCCAGCGGTTTATAGCCTTTGAGAAAATCCAGAACGGATAATCATTTTGAAGCATCAATTTTGATAATGAGCTTTAACTTAATCCTTTATATAAGTCATATTTCTGCAAATCCTGCACATAATTTAAACAACATATGCCCTAACGACTTAACGTCAAAGCCAGGGCGGGTAACAACCCAAACATATAGTCTTTATGCAATTATGGAAAAGACTAGGATTAAGGCCTTTCAAGCCTAAACATACTGGCGACTTAATGTCAAAAGCCAAGGCGGGTTATCCAACCTCACATATTTATATAATCAGGAAAACATACCTGTAGAAATTGGCTTATACTATCGGCTTACATCGCCGTATCCAATAAGGGCAATAATCCAATGATTGATAAGCGCATGATTTGAACGGCGCAATCCAAAATAAACCGGTGACTTAAAGTCCATAGCCAGGGCCGGTTTAAACATAATCATGTATAAACAATATCATACCTGTGATATTGAATCGTACTGCCGGCTTATCATACCCGTGCAGTAAGGGTGACGACCCGGATTGTAGAAGCCAAGACTTCCAACTATTTGATGTTTGTCATATGCTGGCCACTTATCATTCAAAGTCAAGCCGGGTTAAATAGAAACCACATATATATGCCTTAGATATGAGCAAAAAGTCTCAAGACAAACCCGAAAGACTGTTTTCAAAAAACATAAGCCCAACAGAGAGAAAAAACGAGGCTTATGATTCGAATACAATCAGTAAACCGTTCCAAAGGGGTTAAGCTAGGATTCAAATACGATCATGTAGCCCCCAGTGGCTTTGGCGTTGCGCCGATCAAGAGGGTACCGATAGCTATGTTCTCTTTGGTTCGAATATGACCTATGTTTGAACAGGAAGCCCCCTAATGACCTTGAGAGTTTTTTAACGACTCTGATTCAAATACGATCAAAGTCAGTTCCCAAAAGGGGTTGAGCTATGATTCAAATACGATCAAGAAGCCCCCTAGTGAGCTTGGCAGTGTGCTGATCAAGAGGGTACCAACAGCTATGTTCTCTTTGGTTCGAATATGACCTATGTTTGAATAGGAAGCCCCCAAGTGATCATATAAGTTTTGGCATTGCGCCGATCAAGAGGGTGCCGACAGCTATGCTCGATGAGCAGGAAGCCCCCAAGTGACCATAATAAGATAAGCCGTAAGGCAGGATACCCATGTTTGAACCGCGCATCATGGCAGCAAGTTCTCTTTGGCAACCTTTAATTTTTCTGAGCACTCGAACTTGCGAGAGATTAATTCTTTTTGAACCAGAACTTTAAACCGGATTTGGGAGCTTCAGAGCTTTGTGGGAGATAAGTTTCCCTTAAACCAGATTTTGACCCGGAATCCTTCTTCTTCTTTTTTTAAGCCGGAGATTCTCTGACGGCCTTCAAATTTTCCCCAATAGGGCAGTAGCCTCCGAGACCGGGTTATCTTCCCTCCACTGACCCGGAGTTCTTGAATCTGCTTTAAACTGGGAATCATTTACTGAGCCATGTCATCCTAGCCCCCATGTCTCAAGGCGGCTCGAGGAGTCGTCTTGAGATTCTCCATAGTTGACCATAGCAGAAGGTGTATATCATTGGCGTTGATAGCGTAATGTGAATCCACAGAATGTTGAGGTGACTGCGGCGGGTTATAAATGATCCTGTATGAGCCGTTTCAGCAACTCGGCCAATGGTTCCTTCCAACTGGTTGTTTGAAGTTAACCAAGCTGTAGTGGCGGCAACTTGTGTGCCTGTCCATTGAGCCATCTAGTGCAGACGGCGGCTGATAATACATGATAATTTGCCTCCAATTTGTTGGAAGAAAACCGGGCTACCCAAGTAGTGACTTGCTCATACTCAATAATCAGCTTATGCAGGTGTGGCCTGGTACGCTGATATAAACCAGGCCGCAAGAAACATACGGTAAGATGACTGCAGCATCAGAGGCGGCGCAGACAGATGAGTCGGCCATGGCTTGTAAGCCGGCGCGGGCGGTGGAGTCGGCCGCGGGCGGCGGATGGGTGAGTTATCTGTGGTGTTGTAAACCGGCGCAGATGGGTGAGCCAGCCACAATGTTGTTTTTGTAGACTGAGCCACAGAGGCGGCGGCTTGCGGACACACATCAGTTAAACAATGCGGTATGGTTGGATGCTGACGCTTGATAATATTGGTGCGAGCTTCATATCCGTGACATAACGATCATTCTTGCAGTGAATAATTGTCTTGCATAGAAAACATCGCGAGCCAGAGCAATTGTTCTTTGACAAAAAGCAATATATACTAAATAAAATAAACTTAAACGGATAGATATCACCTGATTGTTCGGATGACGGATGATCCGTTCAACGCAACAGAGCCGGCTCAACAGGGCTCCGTCGGCTCAACACAGCAGAGAAACGGAGGCATCACCATGGCAGCGGCTCGGAAACTGCAGCCGCATCATGTTTGTGACGGGCGGAGGCGATTTGAACAGCTTGAAACGGACGCAAGTCGGCCCGAGGCAGGCAGTGGCTCATCGTGTGACTGCGGTTTAGAATGGTCCCAGCGACTCAACGCAACATCTTTGTATGCATGTCTAGCGGATGTAGCAGTAACATCCACGTGACCCTCCTTTGTCTAGTACTGTTTAAACTTGAATTGTTTTTATTGCCCCCAATACTAGTTGTCCATCATAAGCAATCGCTCGAGCGGTGGCTCAACAATGAAACGAAGCAGAGAGGCCTTGGTCTTTTCCACCAGACAGCGTGACACGGACGACCCGGCAGAATAATGTTGGCGCGCACTCTGTATGCACGATAATTACCACTTTTGTAATTGTTGTGCATAAAAAATGCTGCAGGCCAGAATAATTGTTATGGAATGAATTAATATATATGATGAGAAAGCATAGGAGAAGTAACACCTGATATTTTGTCGGATGACCGTGGATGCTGCCGCCTGATAATACTGGACATAACCCGGACGGTTGCTCTTGCAGATGTTGACGATAAAAATCCTGGCTCAGCACGGAAGAACGTGATTTAGAGACACCAGGCTGCGGCCGAAACGGAGATCACCAGAGAGGCCCGGCGACCTGCAACAGAAGTTGAGGCCACGCTAGGCCACATGGGCGAGCTCACATGGGAGCGAGGAGGAGCAGCTCGTAGGAAAGCAGGTGCGATGGCGGCTCATCGCGGCGAATCCGATTCATGGTTGTCTTCCTCTCTGGGTCGTGGTCTCTTTTTCCTTTTCCCTTCTTTTTTTTATTTCCATGTTGGAATCAGGATTCCCGCATGCCAGCTGCCTTCTTTCTTTCTATACACAAGTACTAGTAATCTCTGATAAATCCAATCCCGTGCTGTGAACGGCCGTACCATCGATCTTTGACTTGACGCCGACTTATATACTTTTTGCCATGATCGGCTCACGTCCTCGGAGTTGCTTGCAGCAAATAGAAAATCAATCCAGTATTCGCTTCATCTAAGGATGTCTTGATGTACTGGTTGCTTTGCATTGATGTGACTTGCTGATTGATTCTCACGTGGGCCGATGCCGCTACTACGAAATTTCTCGGGACCTGCATGTATACACAGTTGAACAAGTCTGGTGGAAACCCTTCTGCTGATCTCGGCGACTTGCGGCGACAAACAAATCGCAGCCTTAATTTCTGCTTTTTGACTTAAATCTCATGGATATGTAAAATCTAAACCGATGAATCCGAAGTTGATGTAGATCCTCCCAACAAACTGGAATTTTCCTCATCCTGATGCAAGCTTCTCAAACCCTAGATGAAATCCCTCCAAGAACTCAACACTACCGTGCGCAAGCCCCACGGTGGTCGCCAACTGTCGTGGATTTGTCATGGCAGATGTCCTAGTGTGAGGACTTAGTCGTGAGGCCAACGCATCTATGTGGTAGCTTGAGAGGGGTTGAGCGGAATCGAGAGACGCAACACAAGACAAGGGTTTAGCAGCTTCGGGCCCCGGGAAACATCATCCGGTAACAAGCCTACATGCTATTTATGGCCAGGTCTCGTTATCATCACGAGGGAGTCACCGGCGACCGGCTCTCCTAGTTGTGTCTAGCCCTAAGATTATTGCTTCTTGCTTGTCCCTCTTGGGGTGCCCTGCCCCTCCTTATATAAGTTGAAGGGGCGGGTTACATGTGGAGTCCTATTAGGATTAGGACTAGTCTATTACAAGTGGAATCCTAGTCTGCGCCCTTAAGGGAAAACTCCTTATGCCTTTCCTCGTAAACCGGCCCACCATAACATGAGTCGGCCTTCTGGGCCTTGGGCCTAGTCTTCTATCTGACCCGCCGTTAGGGCCATTCGTGAGTCGCCAGACTCGTGAGTCGTCAGACCAGTGAGCTGCCAGACTCGTGAGTCGCCAGTCCTCCGGCGGTTTACCAATGAAAACGCCAAGTCCGACCGGGTCATACTTCCGGCCGGGTCATACCGCGGGGTATATCCCTGACTGTTCCAGTTCCCAAGACTGCACCCAAGAGGAGTACCAGGAACATACCTGCTGAGGAGAAGAACAAGGCCCCAGTGCCTGAGATTGAAGAAGAGGAAGCTGAAGCCCAAGTGCTAAGGAAGCTAAAGCCAAAGATCCCAGACCATAATTATGCACATCCTATTGCAGAAGACATGAGGATCAGGAAGGATGCAGGACTGAGACAGTGGAGAAAGACTGACCCATATGTTGTCAGGAGGAGAACTGCTGTGGATTACAAGTTCCACACAAAAGAACAACAAGATTTCTATGAGACAATCCTGCTTGACAAGAAGCCCATAGTGTGAGATGAGATGGGTAGACTGGACCTACATTAGATAGAATGGAGATCACTTCCCAGGTGTTTATGACAGCTTCAAGGCCTGTGTGGTTGACAAGTTTGTTGGCCAGAAGCTCACAAAGTGGAATGATGAGATGATCATGCAATTCTACTCTACTGCTCATTTCTATCCAGATGGCAGAATTGTATGGATGTCAGAGGGTACAAGGTACCAGTCTACAGTTGATGAGTGGGCTAGATTGATCAATGCCCCAGAAGCTTATGAAGATGACTTGGATGTCTATGCCAAGAAGAAGAAGGATCACAACTGAATGGCTAGCATGTACAAGGAGATTCCTGATGCAGACCTGGAGACTCACAAGTTTGGCTCAGTGAAGCACTTACTGTCAGGCCTGCCTACTATCAATACCATTCCGAGGCACACTCTGTTGCCAAAATCTGGAGATCACAGAATTATTAGAGGACACTCCATCAACTTGCTGCATATATTTGATGTCTCTCACAAGTTCAAAGTGATGAGTCTGATTGTGGAAACAATCAAGAGGACAGCTGCAGATCCGAAGAGATCTTGTGGGTATGCTCCACAAATTCAGGTGCTCATCAACTCCAAGACGGGCACAGGCACATTTCTGTTGGACAAGGAGCGTTTACCCCTCAGGCCAGAATTTGAGGACAACATTGTTGTCATGACTGAGGAAGATCCATCCTCAGTGCAAGCACATGAGAAAAGAGAGAAGGCAAGGGCAGAGAAAGCTGCAAAGATGCCAACAGCTGAAGAGGCATCTCAAGTGTTCTTGAAGAGCAAGCAAGATTAGCTTGGATATCTGATCCAATCCACCTTGAGGATTGAGAAGGGCTTGGCCACCCTGACTCAAAACCAGGAGAGCTTGGAGAGGATCATTGAGCAGAAATTCTATGATCTTGATGTCAAGGTAACTGAGATTCAGTCAGTGGTTGAGCAACTTCAGGAGGAAGTGGAGGAGAATAAGGGCAAGTCTACTACAGATGCTTTTACTAGAGTGCCCAGAAGTCACAGGTCTGCTGCAGTGCTTGTTCTAGACACAAGAGCTACTACATCTGCACCAGCAGCCACAGCTTCAGTGCCACCAGCTTCAGCAGCCGCTCCACCAGCTCCAGCCACATCTACAGACGCTTTCGTCCTTGGAGTCATCTCTACACCACCTCATGAAGACCAAGCCTGAGAGAGATGCATAGCACTATGCATATTTTTAACTTTTTGGCAACTTGTTGCCAAAGGGGGAGAAATATGTATAGATCATAGTCTTCGAGAGAGAGAGTGTTGATTTTTCTCTCTTTGCACTTTATTTGCTTGAACTTTATTGTGTGTTTGCTTGTTACATTATGTCTTTTGTGAGATACTTGGATGATCATGTGTTTGATCATTTGCTACTTTAATGTGTGCTTGAATGACATTATCCTTCATATCCACTTATGACCATTCACTTTGCTTGGTGATGAGTGCATGTTTTCAATTATTGTCATTCTGAGCGCTCCACCAAGATGTATGTGACATGGAAGAGTGACCCATGATCCTAACACATTGTGCATTTGCAGTCCAAAGCAAATTTTAAATAATGCACAAATTTAGGGGGAGCTCTTGTTTGTCACATACTTCTCAAAGCGACAATGTAATTCAATCTTATTATCATTTGTCGAAGCTTTGATCTATATGTTGTCATCAATTACCAAAAAGGGGGAGATTGAAAGTGCAACTATCCCTGGATGATTTTGGTAATGATTAACAACATATAGCTCATTGAACTAATGCCATTACAAGATAAATATTTCAGGAAAGTTCACTGATTGGCATGGCATGGATAAGGAATGTGGACCCCTCAAAATGCTAAGGACAAAAGATTGGCTCGAGCTTCAAAGTCCAAGACTCTACATTTTCTATTTTAGTGATCCAAGATCACATTGAGTCTATAGGAAAGCCAATACTATTAAAATGGGATGAGGTGTTGCTTAATGGCTTGCTTGCTCAAAATGCTTAATGATATGCTCCAAAATCCCTCAACCACTTTCTCATATCCACATATGTCCCAAACCAAAAGTCAAACTCGGCTCCGCCGATTTGATCCATCTGGCGCCACCGAGTTTATTTGACATAGCCACTGCCAGAAACCCTAGACTTTTCGTACTCACCGATAGGGATCTCGGTCTCACCGAGATGGGGTTGCAAACTCTCTGTTTCCCTTCGTAACGTTTCGGTTTAACTGAGATGAGCGACCTGTCCCACCGAGTCTGCAATGCAAACTCTCTTTTTCCTTTTCGTAATACTTTGGTCCCACCGAGACGAGCGAATCGGTCCCACCGAGTTTGCCTGACCAACTCTCTGTTAGCTTATTACCAAAGTCGGTCCAGCCGAGTTTGAGTAATCGGTCCAACCGAGATTATGTTATGCCCTAACCCTAATGATATCAGTCCCACCTAGATGACATGTCGGTCCCACCGAAATTGCCTAACAGTCACATATGTCCTGATTTGGTCCGACCGAGTTTTCTGATTCGGTCCCACCGAGTTTGGTATAATGTGTGTAATGGTTAGATTTTGTGTGGAGACTATATATACCCCTCCACCCTCTCCTCATTCGTGAAGGAAAGCCATCAGATCGTGCCTACACTTCCATTACCCATTTTCTGAGAGAGAGCCACCTACTCATGTGCTGAGACCAAGATATTCCAATCCAACCATATGAATCTTGATCTCTAGCCTTCCCCAAGTTGCTTTCCACTCAAATCATCTTTCCACCAAATCCAATCCTATGAGATGAGTTGAGTGTTGGGGAGACTACCATTTGAAGCACAAGAGCAAGGAGTTCATCATCAACACACCATCTATTACCTTTTGGAGAGTGGTGTCTCCTAGATTGGTTAGGTGTCACTTGGGAGCCTCCGACAAGATTGTGGAGTGAACCAAGGAGTTTGTAAGGGCAAGGAGATTTCCTACTTCATGAAGATCTACCCTAGTGAGGCAAGTCCTTCGTGGGCGATGGCCATGGTGGGATAGACAAGGTTGCTTCTTCGTGCACCCTTCGTGGGTGGATCCCTCCGTGGACTTGCGCAGCACTTACCCTTTGTGGGTTGAAGTCTCCATCAACGTGGATGTACGATAGCACCACCTATCGGAAACCCGACAAAAACATCCGTGTCTCCTATTGCGTTTGCACTCTCCAAACCCTTCCCTTTACATTCTTGCAAGTTGCATGCTTTACTTTCCGCTGCTCATATACTCTTTGCATGCTTGCTTGAATTGTGTTAAGATTGCTTGACTTGTGCTAAGTTGTTAAAATCTGCCAAGAAAAAAAATTGGGAAAAGGTTAAGTTTTTATTTGGTCAAGTAGTCTAATCACCCCCCTCTAGACATACTTTCGATCCTACAACCGTTCAACGTTTCGGGAACCGCTACCCTCTGCCTCGTTGGCATTCAAGCCGTATCAACGTAAATGCGTGTCAAAAAGAGAATAGTCAGTAGTTTTTTCTTATGATGAACTAGTCAGTAGTAGTATACTCAATATTGTGCACCGCGACCAAGGTAGAGAGGAAAACGAGAGAACTACGTATTTGTTTACAGTTTAGATTCACTCATTTTGCTCCGTTGTACTCATTTAGGGTGTACTCCTGGTCACTTGTTGAAATCTCTAGAAAGGCAAACACTCCCTATATATGTTTGTATTTACTCTGCATATTAGAGTTGACTGAAGTCAAATTTTCATAAAGTTTGACCAAGTTTATAAAAAATAATATAAACATTTATAATAATAAATAGTGTATGATGTGTATATATGATGTGAAAGTACATTCAATAATAAATTTAATTGTATTGGTTTGTTATTGCTTATGTTAATATTTTTTTGTAAACTTGGTCAAAGTTTATAAAGCTTGACTTTTACCAAATCTAATACGCGGACTAAATAAAAACGGAGGGAGTAGTCCCTCCTTTCCAGTTTACAGGGCTATACTATTAAGAGCAAGTACAATAGTGGGCTTATAGCCTTCTTACATGGCAATTTTGTCTCTTGCAAGAGCCTGGCTATATGCGTGCTCCAAGGATCCTCACCACGCCCCACCCCTACACAAAGACTACCACGCGAGCGTTCGCAACTACCACGTTCGGGTTGCGCTTGGCTCTTCGCCTCTTTGAGAAGACGAACAATGATGTTTCTACTTCTACAGTATCGAATCAACCGATGCATGTTCGTCCACCGCGTGCGGGAGGGATAGCTTGTTGTAGTATGCAAAAGTCTGTCCCTGTCTGCGAGACACCGTCCGCCCCATGCGAGGGAGAGGGCGTGTAGTAGTAGAATCAAGCTTCTCCTCGTTGTACGAGTTGATAGGACACATCATAGCACTGGCCCCACATGCTTGCCTCTAAACTTGTCTAAAAGACCAGCAGTGTACAATATATTTGCTGCAACCTCTAACATTTACCCCACCACAAATTAAAGTATATAATCCTGTCTTGACCAGATGAGCGTGCAAACTACAATAACCAGGATGACAGGTAGGGCCATATTATTTTAATAAAAAAAGATGCTTCGAGACGACCTCCTAGCATGGAGCCGACTCCAACGATTTTAAGCTTAGAGGCACGGTACACGCTATCCTAGACTACGTCACTATACTACCTGCCTTACACATGAAACTGCCACATGGGCGTCCGGGTTGTGCTTGGCTCTTTGCCTCTTCGGGAAGTCGAACAATGATGGTACTACTGCAGTGGAGTAATACTAGTATGCTTCTGGCCATCTGACACCGAATGAGCTCCTGCATGTCCATCGCGTGCGGGAGGGAGAGCATGTAGCGAAAGCTTCTCCTAGTCCTGCGAGCCACCACGCTCATAGGCGAGGGAGAGGGCGTTGTAATGAAACTTCTACATTGCACTATATGAGTTGACGCGACACATCAAAGTAGTGCACTCGCTATATTTCAATAATTTGCGTTTACTGATGCATTAATTACAACGAATGCATGCATGCCGTGACTTTCCTTTTGATACTATACTTGCATGTGTTGATCTAATGCACCTTGAAGTAGTATGAGTATCTGATGTAATGCCCCGGCCCTAAAGCGAGAGATGGTTGTGCACGAGGAGGGCGAGATCATGCCGACGGAACAGGACTTGACGATGGAGCTCTCTATGGTTTCTATTAACCTCACCTTGCTCCACTGCCCCTTGTGCCTCCGCCCCTTGAAGCCTCTAGTGTATGAGGTTCGAATACACCTCGTCCATTCGGCTGATCGAGCCAGGTACAAGTTTCTTGATGGACGTGTTGTTCCATTGATTTTTGTTGTGCAAGGGAGGGCACCTGGCCTGCGCGGACTGCCGTGGAGAGCGCCCCGGGAACCAGCGGTAGTGTCAGAAGTGCGAGCATGACAGCGGCTTCAACTTACAAAACATGGCGATGGAGGTCGTCCTCTCCTCGGTGAGGGGGAGTGCCTGCATGAAGGCTGTAGGCTCTACGTCACTTACCACAAGCTCGCCGATCACCAGAGCGTGTGTCCGCTCGCGCCCTGCAAATGCCCCGTGCCCGTCTGCAGTTACGAAGGCCCGTCGCCGACGCTGTCCCACCACATCAGCACCGTGCATCCCATGCCCGTGCACAGGATCTAGTACGGCGAGGTGCTCCAGCTACAAAGGCTAGTGTCAGAGCCATGACTCTTGCTGTTCGTGGAGGAGGACAGCCGCGCGTTTTTCTTGGTTGGCGGCGTGCTCGACATCGGCGCGCCTATCGCCGTGTCGGTCATCTGCATCAGAGCAGGAGTGTCCCCACTGCCGCACTATGCGGCCAAGCTGTGGGCGAACTACCCGCCGGGAGAGCCCAAAGGCAGGACCGATGCCATCAAGGTGGAAATCGATGTGACAAGCAGCAAGGATCCCAACGATGTAGACGTGCAGGAGCTGACCTTCTTCACAGTTCCGCCCAAGCTGCTGGCCAGGGCTGGATTGTCGAGGACGGTGTCCCTCCACATTCAGATTGACAAGCTCACCTCCTAAATGATTCTACAGTGCCTTCTGCTTATCTTAGTAATATGCTAATATAGGGGTTAGCTCGGTCTACTTTAGCTTAAGAGAAGTTGGGTTTTGGTGGCGACACAGCAATTACTTCGACATCAGATCAACAGTTAAAATAATTTCCAACAGTCGAACGGATATTTTGTGTCTGTTGGATATAAAGATCCTTTGGGTAAGAAGTATAAGTAGCTTATATGCTTTTTTGTTCAGGAAGTGTTGCATCCTTGTGCGAGTTGACGCCACACATCAAAGTAGTACTACTACTAGTAGTACTCACCCGACTGCGCACTAGGTAGACGAAGCTTCATGTCGTGTTGGTGCCGTGTGCGGCCTGCACATTAACCAAAACCTCGCGCCTCCATCTTAGCCTCCGCGTTTTAAACTTCTCAATCTCAAGGCCATGGAGCAACGGGAACCTATGATAGAGCCAATCGGATGGTTGAGAACACTAAAATTCGTAGCTGCAGATGCATGTGTGAGAGAGGATGAGTGCATGTGTGCACCTCTTCTCTTTGTAGTAAACTCAGAGTACAAGTGTATGTGGGTGGCATCGACCTAGGAAGCTAGAGATGGTGCGTGCGAGAAGTCCCGAGAGACTAGGTGTGTGCGTGGGAAAGAGGGAGAGAGATGATATGTGTCGATGTAATGCGTGTGAAAAAATACTAGTCTATAGCTCACCACGAGGCTATTCCTGTTGAACTCCCCAATAACCGTAAGATATGTATCTGACGGTGCGAGTTATTGCACCTACACAGCAGTAGAAAAAGAAGTCCCATGGCATATTATACAAAACAGCTACACCACAGCTGAGAACAAGTGCCCACGTTACGCCATCCAGGAATAGTGCCGCACTTAGAAACTAGAACCGTCAATAAATTTTGAGCTTGCGTCTCGTCACATTCCAAATTACTACTCATGTTCACACCGATATAGGAGTAGTATTTAATTACAAACCTATTCACACCGATCACAACCTAAACCGTTTCCCACTTAGGAGCGTATTAGTGCTCGATTATAAATACTGTAGTATGCCAAGATGACTGCACATTCCTTCCTCAACTCCTCATCCACAAAAGCAAACAAGTCATTCAGCATCGTTCTCTTGCATCTGCCATGGCCAGATTGGGTTCTGGGTCCAGAGATTACCACTAGGGAGAGGCGAGCATGGAAGCAGAAGCATGATAGATGTCCCGCTTAGCCACGAAAGCAGTCGACTTGTCCCGCCACGCCGCTGAAGCAGCACGGAGGTCCCGCCGCGCCGCCGAAGGAGCACGGAGGTCCCGCCGCACCGTCGATGCAGCAGACTGGTCAAGTCGCACCGCGGAAGCAGCAAAGATGTCCTGCCATGCCGCGAATGCAGCAGGGATGTCCTTGCTACCTCTTGAGCTTGCGTTGGTTTTTCCCTTGAAGAGGAAAGGCTGATGCAACAAAGTAGCGTAAGTATTTCCCTCAGTTTTGGGAACCAAGGTATCAATCCAGTAGGAGACGACGCACAAGTCACCGAATACCTGCACAAACAATCAAGAACTTGCAACCAACGCGATAAAGGGGTTGTCAATCCCTTCACGGTCACTCGCAAAAGTGAGATCTGATAGAGATAATAAAGTAATTTTTTGGTATTTTTGATGTATAGATTGGAAAGTAAAGATTGCAAAATAATAGATCGGAAACTAGCAAGATGTAAACAAGATTCAATAATATGGAAAAGAGACCCGGGGACCATAGGTTTCACTAGTGGCTTCTCTTGAGATAGCATGTATTACGTTGGGTGAACAAATTACTATCGAGCAATTGATAGAAAAGCGCATAATTATGATGACTTCTAAGGCAATGATCATGAACATAGGCATCACGTCCATTTCAATTAGACCGACTCCTGTCTACATCTACTACTATTACTCCACACATCAACCACTATCCAGCATGCATCTAGAGTATTAAGTACATAAAGAATGGAGTAACGCATTAAGCAAGATGACATGATGTAGAGGAATTAACTCAAGAAATGTGATGAAAACCCCATCTTTTTATCCTCGATGGCTACAATACAATACGTGCCTTGCTGCCCCTACTGGCACTGGGAAAGGACACCACAAGATTGAACCCAAAGCTAAGCACTTCTCTCATGGCAAGAAAGATCAATCCAGTAGGCCAAACTAAACCAATAATTCGAAGAGACTTGCAAAGATATCAAATCATGCATATAAGAATTCAGAGAAGAACCAAATAATATTCATAGATAATCTTAATCATAAATCCACAATTCATCGAATCTCGGCAAACACACCGCAAAAGAGTATTATATCGAATAGATCTCCAAACATCGAGGAGAATTTTGTATTGAGAATCAAAGAGAGAGAAGAAACCATCTAGCTAATAACTATGGACCCGAAGGCCTGTGGTAAACTACTCACGCTTCATCGGAGAGGTAATGGTGTTGATGTAGAAGCCCTCTGTGACCGAATCCCCCTCCGGCAGATCGCCGGGAAAGGCCCCAAGATGGGATCTCACGGGTACAGAAGGTTCCGGCGGTGGAAAGTGGTTTCGTGGCTTCCCTTGTGTTTTAGGGTATAAGAGTATATATAGGTGAAAGAACTAGGTCGGTGGAGCTACGAGGGGCCCACGAGGGTGGGGGCGCGCCTACCCCCCGGGCGCGCCCTCCTGCCTCGTGGCCTCCTCGTTACGTCTCCGACTTCATCTCCAAGTCTTCTGGTTTGCTTTCGGTCCAAGAAAGATCATCGCGAAGGTTTCATTCCGTTTGGACTCCGTTTGGTATTCCTTTTCTGCAAAACTCTAAAATAGGCAAAAAACGGAAACTGGCACTGGGCCCTCGGTTAATAGGTTAGTCCCAAAAATAATATAAAAGAGCATCTTAAAGCCCATTAAACATCCAAAACAGATAATAAAATAGCATGGAACAATCAAAAATTATTGATACGTTGGAGACGTATCAAGCATCCCCAAGCTTAATTCCTGCTCGTCCTCGAGTAGGTAAATGATAAAAACAGAATTTTTGATGTGGAATGCTACCTAACAAATTTATCAATGTAATTTCTTTCTAGTGTCATGAATGTTCAGATCCGAAAGATTCAAGACAAAAGTTTAATATTGACATGAAAAAAATAATACTTCAAGCATACTAACAAAGCAATCATGTCTTCTCAAAATAACATGGCCAAAGAAAGCTATCCCTACAAAATCATATAGTCTGGCCATGCTGTATCTTCATCACACAAAGTATTTAATCATGCACAAACCCGATGACGAGCAAATCAATTGTTTCATACTTTTGATGTTCTCAAACGTTTTCAATCTTCACACAATACATGAGTGTTAGCCATGGACATAGCACTATAGGTGGAATAGAATGGTGGTTGTGGAGAAGACAAAAAGGAGAAGATAGTCTCACATCAACTAGGCGTATCAACGGGCTATGGAGATGCCCATTAATAGATATCAATGTGAGTGAGTAGGTATTGCCATGCAACGGATGCACTAGAGCTATAAGTGTAATAAAGCTCAAAAAGAAACTAAGTGGGTGTGCATCCAACTTGCTTGCTCACGAAGACCTAGGGCACTTTTGAGGAAGCCCATCATTGGAATATACAAGCCAAGTTCTATAATGAAAAATTCCCACTAGTATATGAAAGTGACAACATAGGAGACTCTCTATCATGAAGATCATGGTGCTACTTTGAAGCACAGGTGTGGAAAAAGGATAGTAGCATTGCCCCTTCTCTTTTTTTCTCTCATTTTTATATATTTTTTATTTGGGCCTTTTCTCTTTTTTTATGGCCTCTTTTTTATTTTTTTATTTTTCGTCCGAAGTCTCATCCAGACTTGTGGGGGAATCATAGTCTCCATCACCCTTTCCTCACCGGGACAATGCTCTAATAATGAAGATCATCACACTTTTATTTACTTACAACTCAAGAATTACAACTCGATACTTAGAAAAAATATGACTCTATGTGAATGCATCCGGCGGTGTACCGGGACGTGCAATGATTCAAGAGTGACATGTATGAAAAAATATGAACAGTGGCTTTGCCACAAATACGATGTCAACTACATGATCATGCAAAGAAATATGACAATGATGGAGCGTGTCATAATAAACGAAACGGTGGAAAGTTGCATGGCAATATATCTCCGAATGGCTATGAAAATGCCATAATAGGTAGGTATGGTGGCTGTTTTGAGGAAGGTATATGGTGGGTGTATGGTACTGGCGAAAGTGGCGTGGCACACGAGAGGCTAGCAATGCTGGAAGGGTGAGAGTGCATAGTTAAGAATAAATTCTAACCATAGCATTAAACTTTTGGATCCAATCGGTCCCTTACGGAATAGCGCATAAACTGGGGTTTAAGCTTCTGTCACTCTCGCAACCCACCATCTAATAACTACTCCACAATGCATTCCCTTAGGCCCAAATATGGTTAAGTGTCATGTAGTCGACGTTCACATGACACCACTAAGAGAATGATAACATAAATATCATCAAAATATCGAACACATATCAAGTTCACATGATTACTTGCAACATGATTTCTCCCGTGACCTCAAGAATGAAAGTAACTACTCACAAATGTTGAACATGCTCAATATCAGAGGGGTATTATATAGAGTAATGGATCTGAACATATAATCATCCACCAAATAAACCATATAGTAATCAACTACAAGATGTAATCAACACTACTAGCCAGCCACAAGCACCAGTCTGTAGTTTTGGTACAAAGATTGAACACAAGAGATGAACTAGGGTTTGAGAGGAGTTGGTGCTGTGAAGATGTTGATGAAGTTAGCCCTCCCCAAGATGGGAGAGTTGTTGGTGATGATGATTATGATGATTTCCCCCTCCGGGAGGGAAGTTCCCCCGGCGGAATCGCTCCGCCGGAGGGCAAAAGTGCTCCTGCCCAAGTTCCGCCTCGAGGCGGCGGCGCTTCGTCCCGAATGTCCTCCTATTATTTTTTCTAGGTCAAAATGACCTATATACCAGAAGATGGGCACCGGAGGTGGGCCAAGGTGGGAAGCACCCACTAGGGCGCGCCTGGGCCTCCTGGCGCGCCCAGGTGGATTGTGCCCACCTGGTGGCCCCCTCTGGTACTTATTGGCTGCAATAATTCTTAAATATTCCATAAAAAATCCTCGGGAAGTTTCAGCTTATTTGGACTTGTGCAGAATAGGTAGCCTGACGTAGCTTTTTCAGGTCCAGATTTCCAGCTACCAGAATTCTCTCCCTTTGTGCATACCTTGCATATTATGAGAGAAAAGGCATTAGAATTACTCCAAAAAGCATTATTATACAATAAAACAACATAAATAATAGTAGGAAAACATGATGCAAAATGGGCGTATCCCAAATCAATCATTGTGTACTGGTTAGATAGCGAACAGTGGTATCATACCTAACTCTGCAGACAGAGCAGAGCGCATTAAATGCGCCGCTTAGCGTCACATCGTGGGCCGTTCAGCCACCTTCTCGTCTGTCTGCTTGACACGTCTCTGGATGGGTGTCATTTGGAGGTGATTTCCTTCAGAAGTGGCTGCCATGTGTCAAATAACTGCCACTTAGTCACTTGGGGGATTGACACCGCACTGATCGCTGACTTGCGTTGCTGTGAGGTGGGGCGGTGGAGCCTTGGCGGGGTAGGCCGCCCTTGGCATCCCCGGCAAGCTTGTCGGGGCAATCTTGAGACTTGTCTTCGGGGCAAACCTCGACCTTGCCGGGCTCGCCTCCCAGGCAAGGGTGGTTTTTCCTTAGTGGCATCTTGCTCCTTCAGCTTGGCTTGGTCTCGTCATGGATATTGTAACCTTGCCAGGCCGGTGGCTTGCTATCCATGCACAAGTCAGGGGAAACATACACCCCTGTTTGTGTACCCCGACAGTTTATGACACACATCATCATTGTCATATTGCTTTGCATGATCATATAGAGCTGACATAGTATTTGTGGCTCAGCCATTGTTCAACATTTTTTATACATTTTACGCTAGATCATCGCACATCCTACTGCACTGCTAGAGGCATTCATATAGTCATATGTGGCATTCATATAGAGTCATATGTTTCAGTTTTATCGAGTTGTAATATCGAGTTGTAAGTAAACAGAAGTGTGATGATCATCATTATTAGAGCATTGTCTCAGTGAGGAAATAAAAAAGGAGATAAAAAACAGCCCAACAAAATAATGAGAAAAAACAGAGAAGGGGCAATGTTAATATCCTTTTCCACACTTGTGCTCCAAAGTAGCACCTTGTTTTTCATATAGAGAGTCTCATATGTCGTCCCTTTCATATACTAGTGGGTATTTTCCGTTATAGAACTTGGCTTATATATTCCGATGATGGGCTTTCTCAAATGCCCGAGGTCTTCATGAGCAAGCAAGTTGGATGCACACCCACTTAGTTTTCAGTTTAAGATTTCATGCACTTATAGCTCATAGTGCATCCGTTGCATGGCAATCCCTACTCCTCGCATTGACATCAATAGATGTGCATCTTCATAGCCCGTTGATTAGTCGCGTCGATGTGAGAATATGTTCCTTTTTTTACTTCCCCTTATTAATCTCTACCACCACATTCTATTCCACCCATAGTTTTATATCCATAGCTTGCGCTCGTGTATTGCGTGGGGGTTGAAAAAGCTAAAGCACGTTAAAAAGTATGAACCAATTGCTCGGCTTGTCATTGGGTCTATGCATGATAAATACATTGTGTTAAGAAGATGGAGCATCACAAGACTATGATTTTGTAGGGCTAACATTCTTTAGCATTTTTGTTTTAAAAGCCATGATTGTTTGTTAGTATGCCTGAGTATTGATAGATTTATATCAAATTGTAGACTATTGCTTTGAATCATTCGGATCTCAATTTTCATATCATAAAATAAAGATTGCATGATGATAATGTTAGGTAGCATTCCACATCAAAATTTTGGTTTTTATCATTTACCTACTCGAGGATGAACAACAATTGAGCTTGGGGATGCTTGACACGTCCCCAACATATTTTGATTATTCCATCCTATTATAGTATCAATCTTGGATGTTTTATATACAATTATATATCATTTTTTGGGACTAACCTATTAACCTAGTGCTAGAGACAGTTGTTGTTTTTTTTTCTTGTTTTTGGCTTTTCAGGAAGTCAGTACCAAACGGAGTCCAAACGCTCTTTTTGATAAAAAAAAATCTTGACAAGAAAGACCATAGAAGGTTCAGGAGTGAAGGAAATATGCCCTAGAGGAAATAATAAAATTGTCATTTTATATTTCCTTATTCATGATAAAGGTTTATTATTCATGCTAGAATTGTATTAATCGGAAACTTCAATAAATGTGTGAATAAAAAAACAAATACCGTGTCCCTAGTAAGCCTCTACAAGACTAGCTCGTTGATACGCCTCCAACGTATCTATAATTTATGAAGTATTGATGCCATTATATTATCATTCTTGGATGTTTTACAATCATTGTATAACAACTTTATGTCATTTTTTGGGACTGACCTATTGACCCAGTGTCGAGTGCCAGTTGCTGTTTTTTGCTTGTTTGTTACATCGCAGGAGATCAATATCAAACGGAGTCCAAATGCAACGAAACTCCTGGAGGATTTTTTGGGCCAGAAGAAAGCCAGTGGGCCAAGGAAGCACCTGGGGGCTGTTCGAGGGGAGCAGCACCCACCAGGGCACGCCAGGAGGCCCAGGCGCGCCCTGGTGGGTGCTGCCTACCTCACGTGTCCCCGGGACCGCCTCTTCGCCTTATAAATTCCTAAATATTCCAAAACCCTTTGGGGTAGCCCAAGATCAGAAGTTCCGCCGCCGCAAGGCCTCTGTATCCACGAGATCCAATCTACACCCTGTTCTGCCACCCTGCCGGAGGGGGGAATCATCACCGGTGGCCACCACGATGAGGAGGGAGTAGTCCACCCTCAGGGCTGAGGGTTTGTACCAGTAGATATGTGTTTAATCTCTCTCTCTCTCTCGTGTTCTTGAGATGTCACGATCTTGATGTATCACGGGCTTTGTTAATATAGTCGAATCATATGGTGTTTTCCCCTCTCTATCTTGTTGTGATGAATTGAGTTTTTCCCTTTGAGATTTCGTTGTTATCAGATTGAATACTTCTATGGATTTGACAACACTTCATATATGTCTTGCAATTGAATACTCATGGTGACAATGGGGTATCGTATTGATTCACTTGATATATGTTTTGGTACTCAACCTGCGGATTCCCGAGGTGACATTGGGGTAATCTATGCGTTGGGGTTGATGCACATTCTTGTCTTTGTTTCCCTGGTAGAAATCTTGGGGCACTCTTTGAAGTTCTTTATGTTGGATTGAATATTATAAATCTTAATTTTTCTTTGGTGTTATTTTAGTACGAACTCTAGGATAGATCGAACGGAGAGAATAGCTTTGTGTTATTTTAGTACGAACTCTTGAACAGATCGAACGGAAAGAATAGCTTTGAGGTGGTTTCATACCCTACAAACAATTCCGTCTTATGTTCTCCGCTAGATAGGAACTTTGGAGTGATTCTTCATCGCACTTTGAGGGACGGTTATATGATACAACTATGTTAGCATTGTTGAGAGATTGCACTAGTGAAAGTATGCACCCTAGGCCTCATTTTCCATCATTGCAATACCGTTTTTGCTCTGTTTTACTATTTACTACCTTGCTATTTTTTATTGTTCGCACTACAAAAACTCATATCTACTATCCATACTACACTTTTATCACCATCTCTTCGCCGAACTAGTGCACCTATACAATTTTCCATTGTATTGGGTGTGTTGGGGACATAAGATATTTGTTGTATTTGATTGTAGGGTTGCTTGAGAGAGACTATCTTCATGCTACGCATCCCACGGATTGATAAACCTTAGGTCATCCACTTGAGGGACAATTGCTACTGTCCTACAAAACTCTGCGCTTGGCGGCCCAACACGTGTCTACACGAATAAAGTTGCATAGTAGACATCAAGCTCTTTTCTGGCGCCGTTGCCGAGGAGGTGAGTGCATGAAGGTATATCTTTAGATCTTGCAATCGAATCTTTTAGTTTCTTGTTTTATCACTAGTTTTGTTTATAAAATAAGACTAAAAAAGGAATTGAGGTTGCATCATATTATTGATCTTCTTTATAATATCTTTCTTGAAAATGATGGATCGGAAAGTTGTGCTCAGTTGTTAGAAGAAGAATGCTATAAAATGTTTGGCATAGAACCTTTGAATGATGAGCATGATTGCAATGTTGTTAGTATGAACTCTTTGAATATCCATGATACTAATGATATGCAAAGCCACAAGCTTGGGGATGCTATGTTTGATGAAGATGATGTTTTTAGTCCCCCAATATTTGATGTGCCAATTTGTTATAATGATTGCATGCCTCCTATTTATGATGATTATAATGATGAAAGTGGATTCGGAGAGGTCATGACTTTATTTAATGATGAATGCACCATTTTTGATGAGACTTCAATAGACTATGAGAAAAAAGTTCCTATCTATGATAATTATGGTGATGACATGTATGCTATAAAGAATAATGATAACCATGAAACTTGTCATCATGATTTTAATTTTCACTCTCATGATAGTTATTTTGTTGAGTTTGCTCCCACTACTATTGATGATAAGAAATTTGCTTATGTGGAGAGTAATAAGTTTTGTATGCTTTTGTGTCATGAAAAGAATGCTTTATGTGATGGTTATATTGATGAATCTATTCATGATGCTACTGAAAGTTATTATGAGAGAGGAACTTATGATTCATGATGCTCTTATTATGTTTCAAACCTTATCTTTTAAGCGAGCATCATTGAACTCATCATGCCTAGCTAAAAGGTATTAAAGAAAAGTGCTTGTTGGGAGACAACCCAAAACTTTTATCTACTGTTTTTGTGTGTTCGCATGATTATGCTACTGTAGTAATCATGTTTTATTGCTTTGGTTCCAATAAAGTGCCATGTAAAGCCTTTGGGATCATGTTGGGTGATAGTTGATTTGATCTTGCTGAAAAACAGAAACTTTTGTGCTCACAAAAATAACTCTCATTTTTAACAGAAGAGTGATTTTGAGTTGATTCTTTTTGCAGAAGATTAATATACAAATTTCTCACGTGGTCATAGTTTCTTCATAATTTTTGGAGTAGCATAAGTATGGCTTGAGTACAGATTACTAGATACTGTTCTGTTTTTGACAGATCCTGTTTTCAATCCATAGTTTGCTTGTTTCCTTATTTCTATGGCTTATATTGCTCAATATAAATTGTAGAAATGATATGCTACATTATGAATTGTGTGGAAAAATTTATGAATCTTGTCTTTGACAGTACCAAAAGTGAAATGGTTTGCTCTTTATCATACTAACCTATATCACTAGGTTTCGTTAAGTTTTGTGTGATTGAAGTTTTCAAGTTTTGGGTGAGATGTCGATATGAGGAGAATAAGGAGTGACAAAGCCCTAAGCTTGGGGATGCCAAAGGCACCCCAAGGTAATATTCAAGGAAGATCCAAGCAACTAAGCTCGTGGATGCCCCAGAAGGCATCCCCTCTTTCCTCTCCAACATTATCGGTAACCTCACTTGGAGCTATGTTATCATTCGTCACATGATATGTGTTTTGCTCGGAGCATCAATTTATTTTGTTAGGATTTGCTTTATGTCATTTAGAATAATGTTTTGCATCTTTTATTTCAATAAAAGTGGCAATGATAACTTTTGCCATGCTTATTTTGCAAGTTTACATGTTGCTGTTTCAAAACAGAAAGTTTTTCGCTGTTGCAAAAATTCCCTAGAAAAGTCAGAACGTGATAAAATGCTGAAACTTTTTGAAAAATAAGCTCTGATAAATTTTTGAAGTGTGTAATTTTTTCAGAATTTTTGGGGTTAGGGAAGTATGACGAATCTTGCATTCTTTACAGATTGTACTGTTTTGGCAGAATGCTGTTATGGTTGCATTGTTTGCATATGTTTGCTTGTTTAATGATTCTATTTGAGGATAGGACTATTAAATATGCAGAGGCATTTAGTATGCAATGTTGAATAATAATTTTAGTGATTTGCTATAGTAGAGAATGATAAGGTTATTGCATTGGTTTATACTAACTTATCTCACGAGTTCTTGTTCAGTTTTGTGTGGATGAAGTTTTCGAGATTTGGGGAAACCGTGAGATGAGAAGAATTATGGAGACACAAAAGCTCAATATTGGGGATGACCAAGGCACCCAAACATTATATTTCCAGAAGTCTCAAGCATCTAAGCTTGGGGATGCCCCGGTAGGAATCCCACCTTTCTTCATCAGCAATTATCGGTTAGTATCGGTTGAGCCTAAATTTTTGCTTCTTCACTTGAGTTGTGCTATTCTTAGAATGTCATTTTATTTTCATTTCTTGTTGTTTTAATAAAATACTTAGACCTGAATTTTTTAAATAAAATAGAGTCCTCAATTAGTTGCCAGGGAGGCTAGGTAAGCGGCATTCACATTCCGTCAACGAAGCTCTTTTTTATGGATTTGCTGTAGTGCTTCACTTATATATTTTTGAGCACGGAGTGCTTTAGTATTTTTGAAGAAATTCTCTCTTGCTTCACTTAAATTAATTTGAGAGAAAGAAATATTATGCTCATATTCTTCATCTATATCTTTTTGGAGTAGCTTGTCATTTACTCTTGTGCTGCACTTATATCCTATGAGTAATTTGTTGAATAAATTGAATGTCGTGAAGTTGAAATCATATCATGCCTAGTGGTAGCTTCACACTGGGTTTATAAAGTGAAATCTGTTGAGGCTTGACAATCACAACATTGGTCATGCGAGCAATTCATGAATAATTAGTATAAGGAAGATAACTTTCACATGAAAATACACTATCTTGGAAATCTTTTGTGATTGTGAGCCCCCATCAAAATATTATATGCCAAAATGGTTTACGTTGGACAAGGAAGACAACGTAATGATTTATGTTTGTTCATATTCACATAGAAGTTATATTGTCATAGATCCTTCAACATGTGGTGCTTGCCCCCTATCTTTGCTAGCCAAAAATTCCGCACTAAGTAGAGATACTACTTGTGCATCCAAAAACCCTTAAACTCAAATCTTGTTTTGAGAGTCCACCATACCTACCTAAGGATTGAGCAAGATCCTTCAAGTAAGTTGTCATCGGTGCAATAAGGCAATAAAAATTACTTCTAAAAGTGTTAGATCATTTAGTGTAAGAGAAAATTGAGCGTTGTACGAACTTGTGATGGCAAAGAATAAAAGCGACAGACTGCATAATAAAGGTTGCTATCACAAGGGGCAATATAACATGACGTTCTTTTGCACTAAGGGGTTGAGCATACAAACAAATAAGCGCATGGCAACCTCTGCTTCCCTCTGCGAAGGGCCTATCTTTACTTTTATGCAAAGAGTCAAAGCTTTTCTCTCTATTCCTTTTTATTTTTATCTTTTGGCAAGCATCATGTGGTGAGGAAAGATCCAGGCACATATATCCAGTTGAATATGGGTAGCATGAGTTATTATTGTTGACATCACCCAAAGGTGAATACGTTGGGAGGCGAAATTATAATCCCCTATCTTTCTATGTGTCCGGTTGAAACGTTCTGCTCATGTGTATGCGGTGAGTGTTAGCAATCATAGAAGACTATATGATGGTTGAGTATGTGGAGCTCTTACTTAGACTCTGTTGAATAAGTTGAATTGCAATTGCTTGGTGACTAAGAACATAGGTTTTTGAGTTTCAAGAGAATTCATTGTTTGAACCTTAACATGTGAATTGGTTGCTACTATAACATGAGAAGTTTTATAAGAAAGAATTGTTGTTATGATGCTAGGAAAAGTAATTGAAATTATCATTGATCAAACTTATGCACTTTGCTAGCATTCACACTTCATAAATTATTTCTTTTATCATTTACCTACTCGAGGACGAGTAGGAATTAAGCTTGGGGATATTGATACGTCTCCAACGTATCTATAATTTATGAAGTATTGATGCCATTATATTATCATTCTTGGATGTTTTACAATCATTTTATAGCAACTTTATATCATTTTCTTGGAGTAACCTATTGACCCAGTGCCCAGTGCTAGTTGCTGTTTTTTGCTTGTTTTTTACATCACAGGAAATCAATATCAAATGAAGTCCAAATGCAACAAAACTCCTGGAGGATTTTTTTGGGGCCAGAAGAAAGCCAGTGGGCCAAGGAAGCACCTGGGGGCTGCTCGAGGGGAGCAGCACCCACCAGGGCGCGCCAGGAGGCCCAGGCGCGCCCTTGTGGGTGCTGCCCACCTCGGGTGCCCCCTGGACCGCATCTTCGCCCTATAAATTCCCAAATATTCCAAAACCCTTTGGGGTAGCCCTAGATCAGAAGTTCCGCCGCCGCAAGGCCTCTGTATCCACGAGATCCAATCTAGACCCCGTTCCGGCACCCTGCCGGAGGGGGGAATCATCACCGGTGGCCGCCACGATGAGGAGGGAGTAGTCCACCCTTGGGGCTGAGGGTTTGTACCAGTAGCTATGTGTTTAATCTCTCGCTCTCTCTTGTGTTCTTGAGATGTCACGATCTTGATCTATCGCGGGCTTTGTTAATATAGTCGGATCATATGGTGTTTTCCCCTCTCTATCTTGTTGTGATGAATTTAGTTTTTCCCTTTGAGATTTTGTTGTTATCGGATTGAATACTTTTATGGATTTGAGAACACTTGATATATGTCTTGCAATTGAATACTCGTGGTGACAATGGGGTATCGTATTGATTCACTTGATATATGTTTTGGCACCCAACTCACGGATTCCCGAGGTGACATTGGGGTAATCTATGCGTAGGGGTTGATGCACGTTCTTGTCTTTGTTTTTCTGGTAGAAATCTTGGGGCACTCTTTGAAGTTCTTTATGTTGGATTGAATATTATAAATCTGAATTTGCTTTGGTGTTATTTTAGTTCAAACACTAGAATAGATCGACTGGAAAGAATAGCTTTGTGTTATTTTAGTATGAACTCTTGAATAGATCAAACGGAAAGAATAGCTTTGAGGTGGTTTTGTACCCTGCAAACAATTTTGTCTTATGTTCTCCGCTAGATAGGAACTTTGGAGTGATTCTTCATCGCACTTTGAGGGATGGTTATATGATCCAACTATGCTAGCATTGTTGAGAGATTGCACTAGTGAAAGTATGCACCCTAGGCCTCATTTTCCATCATTGCAATACCGTTTGTGCTCTGTTTTACTATTTACTACCTTGCTGTTTTTTATTGTTCGCACTACAAAAACTCATATCTACTATCCATACTACACTTTTATCACCATCTCTTTGCTGAACTAGTGCACCTACACAATTTGCCATTGTATTGGGTGTGTTGGGGACACAAGAGATTTGTTGTATTTGATTGCAGGGTTGCTTGAGAGAGACTATCTTCATCCTACGCCTCCCACGGATTGATAATCCTTAGGTCATCCACTTGAGGGAAAATTGCTACTGCCCTACAAAACTCTGCGCTTGGAGGCCCAACACGTGTCTACAAGAATAAAGTTGCATAGTAGACATCACTCGGTAACCAAAGATGGTTAAGGTTTCCTAACCATGGACATGTGTTGTCATTTGATAACGGGATCACATCATTAGGAGAAAGATGTGATGGACAAGACCCACCCATTAGCCTAGTATAATGATCGTTCAGTTTATTGCTATTGCTTTCTTCATGTAAAATACTTATTCCTTCTGCTATGAGATTATGCAACTCCCAGATACCGGAAGAATACCTTGTGTGCTATCAAAAGTCACAACGTAACTGGGTGATCGTAAAGATGCTCTACAGGTATCTCCGAAGGTCTTTGTTGATTTGGCATAGATCAAGATTAGGATTTGTCACCCCGAGTATCACTACAAAAAAAAGACACATCCATGACATTTTGGGCCAAACAAAAAAAATTCTGTCATACTTATGACACTTCCATGACGATAATTGTGACAAAACCCGGTATCATCATCGATGTGGTGGGTTCCTACTTCTATGACAAAAAATCATGACAGAAGATGGGCTTTTCGTCCTGGGCGGGCCGGAGACGCAACTGCATGACATCCTTTGGGCCGTGCATGATGGAAAAAACCGTGGTAGAAGCGAGGGCAAGGAAAATATCAGGGAGTTCCCCGTTATGGTGGGTGGTCGGGGGCCGAGCGATGCGCGTTTCTCTCGTACACGTACGCGCGTGGGTCTGAGAGGCGTTGGGCTCTAACTGAACCCGAGCAATTGCACTAGCTACGTTACTGAACCCGTGCGATCGATCCCTTGCTGTTAACTGAACCCGAGTGATTCCTTCGCTACTGCTGCTAACTGAAGCCGATCGATGCTGCCTCAGGATGAACAGTGAGCGTTGTTGGGGGGTGGATGAACAGTTCCCGGTGGGGGGTTGGATGAACAGGATCCCGTGGTAGTAGAGGTCGTTGCCGCTGGATGAACATGACCCCGATCGAGGCGGTTGGGGGTGGATGAACAGGACCCCGTGGAGGGCTAGATGAACAGGACCCCGTGGAGGGCTGGTTGAACAGTAGCCGGTGGAGGGCTGGATGAACAGTAGCCCGTGCAGGGGTGGTTGAACAGGACCCCATGGAGAGCGCTGGTTGAACAGTAGCCGGTGGAGGAGCGCGCGGTGGACGCTGGATGAACAGGAGCCCGTGGATGAACAGTCGTAGGTGGAGGCTGGAGGAGGTCGACGGTGGATGAACAGTAGCCTGTGGAGGTTGGAGGAGGTCGACGGTGGAGATGAACAGTATCCTGTGGAGTCCCGTTTTGCGGTACGCCACACCCCTCCCGATGAATAGGACCCCCGTTTCAACCGTAGCGCTCCAACACAAGTCTATTTCCTCCGTTTTGCGGTACGCCACACCGCTGTCGATCAACAGGACCCCGTTTCAACCGTACGAGGTCCAACAGAAGTCCGTTTCCTCTGTTTTGCGGTATGCCAGACCCCTCCCGATGAATAGGATCCCGTTTTGACCGTGGCCGGTCGAACACAAGGCCATTTCCTCCGTCCTGCGGTACGCCAAGCCTCGTTTCCATCGGTTGTTCCATCCAAGCCCTCCCGATGAACACGACGTATTCCGGCCCAGTTGGTTGCCTTCTCTGTTCCGACCCAGCCGGTTCGCTGCCTGATGAACAGGACGCGGTTGTTGCCATCCGTTGCCTCTCCATGTACACAAGCCCTGGCCGTCCGTATATATATGCGCGAGTACGCGCTCGAGACCCCGCCCGTATGTACGTACGTGGCCGTATTTTCTTTCTTACACCCTGGCCGCTGTACATACGTGTACATGCTATGAGCGCGCCTCTACTACGACACGCGCCCTTCCTTACACGGCCACGGTTCATCGCTGCAGCCTGCAGACAGACCGACCATATGTACGTACATGTTCGCGACTAGAATGACAACGCTATGTACGCTTCGACCAGGTGGGTCCCGACTGTCAGGCACTTCCTTGCGTGCGAAGATGTAGCTAGTGGGTCCCAGCAGTCAGGGGGCGAATCATATTTTTTTGCCCGTAATATGGACGCACTTCCTTGCGTGCGAAGATGTAGCTGGTAGGTACCAGCAGTCAGGGGGGAAACATTTTTTTTTGCGAAATACGGTGGCCCGTCCGGTGGGTCCCTGCTGTCAGGTGGAGGAATCATTTTTCCCGCGTAATAAGGAGGCACTTCCTTGCTGCGGCCGTGAACCCAGCTGTCAGCCTCTCCACGTACAGTACTGTTCCAATGGAAGTCGGTCGTTGACCACATTGACCACGCCGCACCGAAAGCACTAAGGCGGTGGACGACTACGAGGCCTAGGAAGGGGACGACATGGAGCCAGGAAAGACGCGGCAGTTGATGCCCACGCGGAGAGGAGTACGATTCACTGGTTCGGCTGCGGTGTGAGGCTGCCGTCGCCGTAGAATAACAGGGGGTGTGGGTGAGTGGAGGGATGGCCTGGCCAGCGGTGGGAGTAGTAGGGGGCGGTGAGGCCTCCGCGGCAGCGCAGCCGGCCACGGGAGGCAGGAGCAGGCAGCACGACTGGCGCTGCTTTCGGCGGCTGGAGCAGGAATACCAGAGGTTGAAGAAGCATGACGGCCGTTGGATGGACATCGTATGGTCAGTGCAGCTAGAATCGTTTATATTGACTAAGTCGTCACAGCCCTTGGTACGCGTCAACTTAGTAGGCCCACAGGTCAGCTTTCGAAACGGTGCGGCCCAGATGTCAGGGGGAGGAATCATTTTTCAGGTAGGTGAAGCTAGAATATCCGAGATTGAAGAAGAAGCACGGCATCTATTGGATGGACATCCAACGGCCACTGCTGCTAGAACCGTGGGTTGACTATAAGTTGACAAAGCCTTGCATACGCGTCAACTTTTTTTGTTGAGGGGATGCGTCAACTTAGTAAGCCCACAAGTGTGTGGCAGAGTACTTATAGCCCATTTGAGATTTGTAAGAATGTGCAGCCCATTTTTAAATTCTAATGGAATTTACTACAGCCCATTTACAGTTTGTTAAAAGTACAACCCATTTTCTAGCTAGGACAACAATTAATAATTTCAACCAACCGTTGAAATCAGAATTCAATAAAATATCCCACATTTTGATGGGATCCAAAATATTTTTATCCCGAAATTTCAAGTTAGATTAAATACAATTTCAATATAAATTTGTATTACGTAAAAATCCAACGAAACATTGCACGCACAATAATTAATGAAATTAAAATTTTCAATATCCAAAAATAATATTTTATAAAGTAATTACGTGTTTGGTGCATTTTTTTACAGTTACTACCTAGTTTTTATAATTACATCCCATTTATTATTTCTTAAAGCCCATTTTCTTGTTAAGCCTAATGCATCCCTCCTAGGAAAGATTTGTAGCCTAGCGAGGCGGAGAATAACAAGTTGACCTTGCCTGGGTATTCTTCCAAAAAAAGTATAGCTGGGCTAGCCATTTTCAGCTTGAAAAAAATTAATATCTGGGCTGGATATCTGGCCTGAGCTAGATGGGCCACAGCCCGCCCAGTTAATACCCTGCTCTCCTCTGAACAACAACGAAAACATCGCTCAAGAAAAACTCTGCAGTGCTCACACCTCAAAAACGCAACACTACAAAAAAATACACTTCCGTGATGATACGTGTTTGTCACAGTAGGTCACTTTTTTGTCATGCATGTACATCCATGACGATTTTATGACAGAATCAAGATAGTCATACATGTGCTGCCATAGAAGTGTTCCATGACATTACCAAAATTATCATCACGGAAGTGTCCACTTCCATGACGATAAATCGCGCGTCACAGAAGTGCTTTTGTCAAGGGTGACCGACATGTGGCATCCACCGTAATGGAACGCCGTTAAGCTATCGGGTCCGGTTTTGGATCCGATAACCCGTTAACAGCCCGGACCAATGGGGATTTTCCACGTGTAAAATCATCATTGGCTGGAGGAAACACGTGTCAGTTCCGCGTTGGCACAGGTGTCACTCATCCAATGGGCGAGATGTGCCTATGATATGTTGACACGTGGACTGACCCATAAAGTTTAAATGGGCCGGCCCAACTAAAGGCCCACAAGATTTTGTGGACCATAATGCGCCGGCCCAGCAAAAGGCCCACGAGATTTTGCGGACCATAATGGGCCGGCCCAGCTAAAGGCCCACAAGATTTTGCGGGCCATAATGGGCTGGCCCAGGTAAAGGCCCACCAGATTTTTGTGGGCCATAATGGGCCGGCCCAGGTAAAGGCCCACAAGATTTTTGCAGATCATAATGGGCCGGCCCATCTAAAGGCCCACGAGATTTGGCCGACATTAATGGGCCGGCCGAGCTGTAGGCCCACAAGATTTTGAGGACCCTAGTAGGCCGGCCCATTAACTGGCTGCCATGTTTTGGGCCAAATGTCGGCCCATATTTGATCTGGTCCATTAATGGCCCGCCACGTTCCGGGCCTAATAATGGCCCATATGAGATCCGGCCCGTTAAAAGCCTACCACGTTCTGGGCCAAATTACGGCCCAGATCAGGTACGGCCCTTGAAGAGGCTTTGGGCTAAATTATGGCCGGTATCAGATTCGGCCCGTCAACTGGACGGTATGCTTTTGGGCCCACTTGCTAAAGGCCCATTTAGTAATTCGGCCTGATATTAGTTTCGGCCTGTTAAGCGCCTGTTTAACATTTCGGCCCTATATTAATTTTGGCTTGTTAAAAGCCCGTCATATAGTTGGGCCTAACTACGGCCCGATTTGCATCTGGCCTGCTCGCAGCCGATAATCTGATTGGGCCAAACAAGGACCAAGACAATTTTGGCCTGTTAAAAGCCCATGATTTGATTCGCACAATCATGGGCCGGGGTCCATTTCGGGATGCTGCCGGCCCGTGAGCTATTCGGCACGTTTCAGGCCCAACCTACTTCTCAGCCTCCTAAAAGCCCATTGAGTTTTCTTGCGAAAAGAGGGCTCGCGGTTTACTCGGCCTATTAAAGGCCCAAATCTACTAGTGGGCCAGTTTACATTTAGGCCTTTTAACGCACCAAGATGACGGGGCCCATGATGCGGATCATACATCGTGATTGCATGACGGCTCGATTATGTACCGTAATTTTACGGTTTGGTCGGTTTACTGTGAAGACAAGATATATATACAGTAAAATAACTGCAGCATCGTGAAGAAGAAAAAACCTAGACTATACAATAAAGAAATTATGGCATATTACATCCACTGGGCATCAAAGTTCGCCACTATGATAATAAAGCACAAGTAGACAGCAGATTACATACACTAGGCATCAAAGATCGCCACCAGTGCAAATAAACACGCCGACAAAATAATATACAAAACCGACAACACTTCAATAGAGTTCAAGAAAGGTTAGCCCTGCTGGGGAGCTGCAGCGCAAGCAGCTGAGCAAGCTGATGAGTCTGCGCTTGTTTAACACTTATATCCTCCTCACTCTGAAAGATAAACAAGCAGACAGATGACAGGTTTTGCACATAAAAGTATCAGTGCTGACAATTCATCACATTTCTTACTGACGAATAAAGTGACACAGTTTAAAATTGCATTAACACAATATGGTATTGTTCAGGTCAAGACATGGCAGGAAATGACATTGTGAGGGAGTTGGCAGCTTCACGACACCACTGGATTACAGATCAATAACTCATAAGTATCAATGGTTAGTGTGCTGTCAATTTATCCTATTTCAGATAGGCAAATAAAGAGACGTTAAATAATAGTAGAATGATATGACATTGTTCATAGTTAAGACATTGCAGAATATGACATTGTGCTGTAGTGGGTAGGTTCACCACAGCACTGGATTACGGATCAAGAACAGAAGCATACATGCAGTGCAAAAGAAGATCACTTGCTCTGTATAGTTTAATTTACATGGTATGAAGAAGGAACTTGGTTGTACAACTGAAAACTTAAATTGAGAAGGACAAACTTTTGTTTATGACCTACATAATAAACTTTAAACATGCAATTTGATGCAAACACCAAAAATAAACAGTTGTTGCAGTCATGCCTAACCAAATATACACAACAAAGTTTGAAGGCTTGAGAAGGACAAACTTACATTATTGGTGAAGATAGGCTCTATAAAGCCCTTGTCCATGCTGATGGGGGCGCAATTCAAGATGTTTACCACAGAATCTTCTTCATAAGCATTGCCTTTATTCTACATTTTGTTAAGAGTAAATATAGATGTGATAATATATGAAAAAATGGAGAATATTTAAGATAAGATGAAGAGTGATGCTACATAACCAAGTAGCTATAAATGTAAGTGCAACGATACAGGCAAAAGGTACAACCAAGAGCAATGCATAGCTAAACTTCTTCAGTACCATCGGTGTTATCCAACCTTATGGTAAGAGTAAATATAGATCTGATGTGTAGAAAATGGAGGGAAAAGGAAAATAAGCTGCAGAGTGATGGTACATGAACAACTACCTGTCAATGTAAGTACACTGATAAAGGACAGCATGTACTTACAAGAACAATGCAGAGCTAAAAAAATTCATTGGCATTGGATATATTCTACACTAATGTAACCATTCATACAGATCAGATAATTTGGAGCGAACAATTGATAAGCAAGATATCATGCATACTGTTGTCACATAATGAACCAGGTATGTATGCAAGTACAGTGATACAGGACAACATGTACTAACAAGAGCAAAGCAGCAGGCAGCATATTTGCGATATTCTGTCGTTCTTTTCAAACCGGAATTCTTCTTCGAGCAGATTTCCTGCAAAAAAGATCCGTAAGGCACATGCAGAAAAGTGGAAGTTCAAATTGTCATGTGATTTCATAGACAGTACCTCATCCTGGGAACGAGACCAGTGCATAACAAGTTTTTTCCATTCAATGTCTTCTAAATTTAGCACAGGAGACTTCACCGGAAATTCATTTATAGACTTGCCATCAAAGTGTGATTTTCTCAGGTAACACCGATACTGCTGCAATGCTTCCTTGAAAAGCACAAGCAAGCTTTGCTCGTCATGACTATCCAGATTGACCCTCGCCTACTTACAACAATGTAATGTAAATCATTGATGTGTTCAATCAGCAGAAAACAGGAAAATAATAACCATGAATAATAGCACTTACACGTAAGTTGGACAAGAAGATGTGAAAATGGTGTTTGTCTTCACTATAATCTTCCCATGATGGGAATATATGCACGTGTTCCCTAACAACATTGAAAGCATTATCTTTTAAAATGGGAATAACTAGAATGGGGTTCCAGTCTGTAGGAATTGGCCGTCTCCGCACTTGGGATAGGTCTTCGGCCGGTGGACTTGCTGTACTTTTTGCTTGAGTGGGATTTTTCTGTGGTACGGCTGGTGCTATGGCAACTGAAATTGGTATACCTTTTGCTGGAGTGCAGGTCCTGTGTGGTGGGGCTAGTGGTGTGGCCAGTGAAGTATGGGTACAGTTTGCTGGAGTCTGTCCTACGTTTTGTGTCACTGGTTGTACAACCAATATAAGTGGGGTGCTGTCTGATTTCTCCGGCACCACGACGTTTTTCAAGGACTTTGCTGGTGCTCCTTCAGGTTCGGCAATCACCCTCTTCCTTTTTGATGTCTGATGCACAAGAACAACATTTGAGTGGAAAAACATGGTATGATGATAGATGGAACATGTATTGATAATGGATGGGCATGGCATCTCGACATATATGATGAGTAAACTAAGCAAATGGCAGTGCAACAAAGTAGAAGAAATGGAAGACAACATATGCAAGATATGCGCAATCAATAAAACCTTGCCAAATTAGAATAGGCACCTTGATGGGTGAAAAGGACAGGCCATCTGCCTTTGACTCCTCGAGGTTAGAATAGTCATTAGGATCATATTCTAAACAAGAATCAACAGGTGGGGAGCGTACGAGTTTCATTGCATCCAGAATGGAACTCAATGCCTTAGTGCCAATTTTGTAAGTCATTGCAGTGTTTAGCTTCAAGAGTGGACTGCTGCTAGTGGGACACAAAGCAGCTACACAGATCATAGTGTAGATATAACGGGAAAACCGTAAGCATTAGAGTAAAATCAGCAAAGTGGAACTTGCTGGAATATATGTGCTAGTATTGCCGGTACGGCTAGAAAGGCTTCGGATACCAGTTCTCTTCAACTGAAGGTGCAGTACTGTTAATATCAGTGTAACTCTCAAAGCCCACACAGCTCCCCGCATTTCCTTGCTATTCTTATAGGATTCAAGTGGGCAGGCCACTACAAATCCTATTCCTATGTTTACAAAATCCTATGAATCAAAGAGGCTCAAAGTGTCCATCACAACCGACCGTATAGACCTCTACACTACAAATGTCCCTGCTCATCTTCGCTACAAGGAACATATTGTACTACTATCATACTCCCTCCGTTCCAAAATATAAGTCCTGGTAGAGATTTCCACTACGGATCACATACAGATGTATCCAGATACATTTTAGAGTGTAGATTCACTCATTTTGCTCCATATGTAGTCCATGGTGGAATCTATACAAAGACTTGTATTTAGGAACGGGGAGAGTACTTATTAAAGAAGAACGGAAGAGGAACATGGTAAAGAAGAGCAAGCAGATTTTGGATAATAAAATGTTCGTTGCGCAGTGCCCACACATGATGAACCAGAGCGCATTAAGAATGCAACTCCCTGCTGTCTCTCGACCATTTCAGGCGGTTGGATGAAGATCCTACGTCTCCTAACCCTTCTTCTTCCTCGTCTCTGATTCTTCCCATACAGAACACCGCACGGGCCGCCGGCCGGACCACCGGCTCCCACCGCCTGTGTTCCTCCGCCACCCCCACCCCCACCCCCGCCCGCACCCGCGTCGAGTTTTCTTCGTTCGGCGAGGCCCCACCACCGCCCCCCACAACCACCCGAGCCCCTTCGTTCGCACCGGCGATCTCTAAAAAATCGACTGACCCAATTTTGAAATTTAGTCTACTGTGATTTAACTAGTGTGGAATATAAAAGGGGAAAACCATAAGCATTGGGAGTATAGTGTTGAGCGTGCCATGGCGGATCTGAAGGTGCAAAACGGACAAAGGCAACTTCGCAACCAAGACAAGAAATCAGAGTAAAGCAGTGGCGATCTATTTTCTTGCTGCGATAAATAAGTTGAGCAGATACGAAAGAGTACCGACTCTGGTGCGGCGCCGTGTATGCATCTGCTGAGAATTTGACGGTGCTGCGGTAGCGATGGCTGTCGGCGGCATGGAAGCAGATCTAGGAGGGTAGACGGTGGCGCCGGGGCGCGGTGGACGAGACGGTCGTAGGAGCGGCACCGGCAAGGTGGACGACGTCGGGGATGAAGCGAGAGGACGGGATGCAAGGATCCCAGTCTGAAGCCGTGGATGAGAGAGGTCGATCTCTTGTAATGGACGGCGGCGTCGGGGTATCAGCTCCGGCATGGTGGAGGAGGACGGCGGTGGATGGTGTGGCGGACGAAGGAGGCTGGGGTGGAGAGGGTGTTTTGGCGCCCACGGAGTACGAATGGGGAAAAGGGAGGTAGAGAGGAAGCGGGGAACCACGTATTCAGGGCGCGCTTGTCTCAAATGCAAGGAAATTTACAAACTTAGCCCCCGTTTCAAATTTCCTACATCACAGCAATATTAGTCGGTTGGGGATAGGACGGTAATCTCGCATACACCGAATATTTGCCGACGAGAGTTTGTTTTTGGCGCCCACCGTGTATGAATCGGGGAGGGAGTCGATTTCGGCCGAGGACACACTGTGTTTTGGCACCCACCATGTATGAATCCGGGTGAGAGGCGGTTATGTCACGTTTGGGTGAAATTACAAACCTACCCCTATCGAAACCTATAGAAATCGAGTAGATAGGCTTTGCATGGCAGGGATAGGCAGTAGTAATTTCCATCTCGCAGATTTTGGTTTCGGGCGGTTACTGTGACTTTCCCCGCTTCGTTCAAATTTTGCAGAGTGCACATTTACTGTGCCAACTCAATTCGAATCCCGTTTGTATTCTATTTTTTTCGGGCGGGATCCATTTTTGATTGGAATCAAATTCTATATACGTCATTTTTTTATATATACTTTCAAAAGCACAACAAAGAATTCTACTCCTTTATATGTATAATATGATTTACAAATACAATGATATCAAAATCATAAGGTTAAATTCAAAAAATTTAAACCAAACTATGTTCTACTAAAATGTATGGATCAGTAATATCTACATACTAAATAACATAGATGCGCGTGAATTCATATGAGTATGCTTGTTTGATAGATCAATTTTGGTTCGAGTATGGATTACATGTATCATCATCTCGAATTCAAATATTTGAATCCCTTTTATGTTCACTCCTTTCACGCCCATCTCTCTCGCATGCATGCTCCTTCATGTAGCTATCACTCTCTTTTCTCCAGCTCACCCGCACGCTCACTTCATGTTTCTCCTATCCTCGCAAACATGGTCTGTCGACGTCTCCCTTGAGAAGTGTCACACTCTCCCTATCATTATACATTACACGGTTTTCATTATCTCTCATGTCTCTACTGTTCTCTGGTATCACTAGGTACCTAAGCTTTCTTTTTCACCGCCACACACACAGTCTCCACTCGTCTTTCACTTTGTCTTTCTCTCTATGGGATTCTCTCACACACCCTATATGTCTCTAGATATGACTCATACCACTAAAATTACTCTCTCTCTCTCTCTCTCTCTCCTGTAGACACAACATTTGTTGCGTTCTCCTTTTCGTCTCCATCCCAGACTGACATTATTCATTTGTTTACCGATTAGACAACCCCCCCTTCTCTCTCTCACACAACTCCTGCTTCCACTTCCCTTCCCGACTACCGACTCTCTCTCACACACACAAAACTCTCGCTTTCGCACCCCGACTCGTATTTCTCTCACAAACATTTATCGACTAGCCTCTAGATAGGTTTATACACCCGCACACTCGTGCTTCCACTATCGCATACATGTCTCTCTCCCACTCCTTGTATCTATGTAGATTTTTCTTCCCTTCTTGAGACACGCCCTCTCGATCGTGCACACACACACTATCGCCTCATTTTAAGCTGATACCTCTCGCACGCACACTCTTTGTGTCTTTGTCACACATGCACTCCGTCCTCCTCCTCTCTCCCTCTCTCTCTCACACACACATGGGCTTTTTGCAACAACTAGCAAGATTCCCATGTGTTGCACGGAACATCAAGATGCATTTGTATGAGTAGTTTATCTTGTGGGGGAAAAGATTGAACGAGGGAAGGCCTTATTTGCAAATGTGGAGAGGGGTGTGGGTATCTTTTTGCAAAATTGCCATAGTTTCCTTCCTATCCGTCAGATATAGATCGGACGGCCTATATTGCAGGATGGCAGGCACACGATCATCACCGACTATGCTTTTTATAAGAGTAGGGATAAAAAACAGAGTTGGTGATGATGGTGGGCCTGCCATCCTGCAATGTAGGTCGTCCGATTTATATCTGACGGATAGGAAGGAAAATATGGCAATTTACCCGCACTCCTCACCACATTTGCAGATAAGGCCTTCCCTCGTTCATCCTTTTCTCCCACAAGATCTTGATATTCCGTGCAACGCACGGGCATCTTGCTAGTAAGAGTAGAAATTAGACATATACCACTTCTCGAATCTTGAAACCAACAACATTCCTCCCTTATCTCATCAAAACCGCCAAAGGAATATATTTTTAGTGAAACATAACATATTTTTAGTGATATACGTATTTCAAAACTAGACTTTTTTTCTATCGAATCGGTGAATATGTATTAATCTACTTTGATCGTGTGGCAACGCATTGGCACATTGCTAGTAGTAATTATAACTTTTTGGACACCAGACAAACGGTGGAGTACATATACGAAGAGAAGAGGCGCACGCACGCAGTCGGTCTCTCGTTGTCTCGCACACATGAGTGTTACGTAAAGGCAACTTTAACAAATAAATCCTAAAACCCTAGGTGCACGATTGCTGCATTCGCGGGTACCGGGTACGTGGTGGAGCACCTTTGTAGGAATAGTCAGCTCGCGTGATAATTTGATCCGTAGGAGTTGATGGTCGGGACCACAGGTGAACGACTTGGAGGCGGTGGCTCGCCAGTTACCACAGATCGAGTAGCCACGTTTAAAATATCATTTTTTAGCGGGTTTAACAGTTCCGATTTTGAATGGCACGTTATAAGTACTAAGTAGTTTTTAGAACGATTGGTATGGAGCGAAAATGGAATTCATAGTACTACGTACCTCCTTGGCGTATGGTTGTATGGGTTTATGTTGCGAGATGTTGAACCTGGTAGTTCTAGGGCAAATACTATGGTTTAGATTGAGATGCTGGTTTTCAGTAATGAAAATCGGAAGGGGGGAACCCTTCTTTGATTAAAAAATAAACTACTACCTCCATTCTGGTTTACTAGTCCCCATCATATTTTGGGTCAAAGTTTGTCCACGAATTTTACTTGTAAAATGTGAATGGAAAACGAGATTTTGTTATACCCAAACAAAAAAGGACTGGAGGGAGTGATTGCTCTGACACGGATGCGACCTCTCATAGCGCAGGCATTGAACCGGCGCGCCGGCCAAGAGGGCCGCACTCGCTGCAGGCCCGGCTGAGCACGCCTCCTCGCCGCGTGCAACCGGCTTCAGACTGCCCTGCCTGCCTTCTTTGAATCCTCACGTGTGCCGGCAACACGTCCTTCCATGAGCCGGTCGGCATTTTAGAACACAAAAAATGACCAAAATATAATTAATTTACGCATGGTCTTGACTTGTTGTGCTCGCACTGGTAGAAGGAACTAGTAGAGGTTTTTCTTTATTTATAACTCTCCTCACATTTTTTGTGGCTTTGAAGTGAATCATGGTTGTGGACATTATGTATGAATGTGCAGATATCTGTGAACCTGAGTTTGATGTGGCAGTTGAACTTGGAACGTCGGGCTTGCGCATGAACTATACCATGTCCAATGCTTCGGCTATTATTGTTTGGAAAGTAAGTGCTGTTATTACATGACCCGAAAAAATATATTTTGTGCCACATCAGTAGATGCACGGACATCACAAAGGCATGCTGACTGGATAAACATTTGAACCTAGCTATTATGAAGGAAATTTTGTATTGAGAACAGTTTTAGATAGCATGAGACGCCTAGCCTGCTCCGCCTCTGCTAGCTTATTTCTGGCTTCTTCCATCTCTTCTTTGGCTTGGGTGAAGAGAGCATCTGATTGCTCTTTTCGCTTCTTCAAGAACTCAGCTACATTCTCAAGGGCTGCTACACGCTTTCTTTAAGCCTTTACTAGAGCCACGAGGACACGAACAGCTAACGACTCCACCTGGCTTGTGTGTAATCCAGCATCATTTGGGAATTTGCACCTTGTGTCTAATCCAGCATCATTAGGGAACTGGCACCTTGTGTGTAATCCAGCCTCATTTTGGAAACATGATCTCGAGGTTGACCATAGTTCCCTCCTCGAAGGAACTGCATACTGACATGAAGTTACTTCTTTTTTAGATCAACACTCAGAGCAACCCAGATCCATTTAGTAGAAGCCAGATAAACAGAACTCGGAGAAGTGAATTCAAAAGGAAAAAAAATAAAAACAGACTACAAGGTGAGAACACCCACTTCCTACATCAAGCTAAAAACGAAAGCATTAGGACAATTAAGACTCTTCTTATTACATATCGAAGAACACGAGGCTTAAGAGAAATAGAAACTACAACATATACACATCGAAGAACACGAGGCTAAACGAATGTAATTGAAAGGGTGTTACTTACCAAAGCTCGTTTTACAGGTTTGGTGCAGCTCCACTTTAACTTTCCACGCTCCTTGAAGATGTCCCCAATATCCCATGTTTTGTCTTCATTGCTCCTCTACCTGTTCGCACTCGTGGTTTTAAAATCTCAACATGGCAAGAAAAATATACTACTAGTAATACTCGCGCATCTTGTGGGAAACATTAAAGCACTCGTCTGCCATCTTAGAGCATCTCCAACAGAATTGCAACGCGCGGCGCTTTAGAAAAGCGTTCACAGTGCTGAGATCGAGAAGTAGAGAGACTAGAGAGTAGAGGATAGTTCTCAGCATTGATAGATAAAAAAATAGATAATTCAACTACTCCTCGTCGTCCGACTCCTCCTCGGTGATGTCCTCCTCCGATGTCTGACTGTAGGCGTGAAGATACCGATCGTCGTCGGATTCCCAGGGTGACGCTGCTCCTAGAGTCATGTTGAATTGAGCGTCCGCTTTTCGCCTACGCTTGTCCTCGCGGTAGGTGGCTCGCTCCGCCCTCCTCTTATCCCTCTCCGCCCTCCTTTGCGTGTAGAACTCGCGCTCGTTTATGATGTCCTGCGGGAAGCGTTGGCGCCACAACGCCATGTCTTCCTCTTCCATCTCGGTGATGCCGAGACTGTGCTCCCACCTCCGGTTGTCGCAACGATCCTCGTCGGTGCTAAGCCGCGGTAGAGGCGCGAGCTCCTGCGCCCGCTCCCGCGATGGCATGTTGGGGAAGTTCAATGTTCTATGACGCCACCGGAGGCGCCACGCCGCCGCGTCGTACGCGCGGGCGGCCTCGTTGGCGGTGTCGAAATTGCCAAGGCCGAGGCGCATCCCGCGGAACCGGATCTCGGCAGAGAAGCCGCCGGAGGGGCGCGCGCGAACGCGGCGGTATCCCCAAGTTTCCCGGCACGGCGGCATGGTTGCGCGGCGGCGGCGAGGCGAGAAAGAGCGGGGATAGAGCGGTGGCGAGGCACAGAGCGGGGAGAGAGCGGTGGCAAGGCACAGAGCGGTGGGAGGGCGTTGGATTTTATAAAGCGCGCCGGACGCCGCGCGCCAAAACTAGCGCACGCCCGACCGCTTTTTCCCGCGCGCGCGATCCTTTCCTGACGTCTCTGCTATCTCTACTCTCTTCTCTACTCTTGTATTTATTTTATATTTTATATTTATCTCTACTTCTCTACTGTCTACTTTTTTTCCTCTATACTTCTTATAAAAAAACAGAGTTGGTGATGATGGTGCGTGCCATCTTGCAATATAGGCCGTCCAATTTATATCTGACAGATAGGAAGGAAACAATGGGAATTTTGCAAAATGATACCCATACCCCTCTCCAGATTTGCAAATAAGGCCGTCCCTCGTTCATCCTTTTCTCCCACAAGATAAACTACTCATACAAATGCATCTTGATGCGTGCAACGCATGGGCATCTTGCTAGTTCTAAATTTTTTTCCATCATTTGCCACACTACTGGTTGCAGATGAAAAACCTACCCAAGCACAGCACGATACAGGAGCGACGCACAATTACAAGCTGATATTCGGTTGGACAATGGAGGCTATAACCAATTACTTTTATGGGAACAATAGAACCCAAGAAATTTGAAGGGCAGGTATGAACAAAATTGGAACTGCACATGGCACTACTAGGAAAAGGGCTATAGATAATATGAACACTAATGGCGCACCACACATGTGGTGCGCCACTAGTAGTAGTGGCGCACCATGTGCTGGTACGCCATTAGTGTCCATCACACTAATGGCGCACCACACCCACGGTGCGCCACTACTAACAAACTTTTTTTCCAAAACTAGTAATGGCGCACCACGGAACAGTACACCATTACTAGTTTTAACTAGTAATGGCGCACCACACACCCAGTGCGCCACTACTAACATTTTTTTTTACTTTTTTTTCTCAAAACTAGTAATGGCGCACCAGTGTATAGTGCGCCATTACTAGTTCAAACTAGTAATGGCACACCATATACACGATGCGCCACTACTAACATTTACTTTTTTTTTGCAAACCTAGTAATGGCGCACCACCTAAGGGTGCGCCATTAGTAACCAGGGTTACTAATGGCGCACCCTTAGGTGGTGCGCCATTACTAAGTTTGAAAATTCTCACCAAATGCACCCCCCTGTGGACCGCCTTTTCAGTTTAAAAAATCAAAGAAAATGATGGAAATGTCAAAAAAATAAAAGAAAATAAGTTTCCCATGAGATATGTGGTCTACTTGCTGGGAAAATTTACAAATATGAATTTCGACTTTATTTGCAAAATCTCTCTGGAATTTGTAAAATGGGCATAACTTTTGCATACGAACTCGGATTAAAAAGTTTTTTATATGAAAAATCATCTACTCGAAAAGTTACATCTGAGTTCGTATGCAAAAAACCTAACAGAAAAAAAGTTATGACGCTTTTAAGATATGGAGGCAAAAAAATTGAAAAAATTTCAAACTTAGTAGTGGCGCACCATTTGCCAGGTGCGCAACTAGTAACAGAAAAAAAATTAGTTTTGAATTTTTTTTCGAAAAAATGTTCAAAATATGATACGTAATATGAACGGAAGTTTGAAATATTTTTTCAAAATTTTAGCACACTCATGAACATGAACAAAGTCCTAGACATCAACAAGTTTTAATAGGATTGATATGCTAGATATATCAACAAGTGCCTGTTAAGTGAGCTGGCGCTGGAGTTGGATAGAATTTTTGAAGTTAAGCGTGCTTAGGCTGGAGTAGTGTGAGGATGGGTGACCTTTCGGGAAGTTTGACCACGGAGTGCGATTTGACTTGAGATTAAGCATATTGACCCGAGATTAAGCCGTAGTGATCCGAGATTAAGAAAAAAAAATGAAAAACAATTTGAAAAAATTTCTTAATTTTTTTTTTAAATTTGTTAGTAATGGCGCACTTCTATGTGGTGCGCCATTAGTAAGCCAGAGCACAAGGTAAATATGGCCCCCTGGGAGGCATACTAATGGCGCACCTTGTGATATACTAATGGCGCACTCCCTGGTGCGCCATTAGTATACTAATAGCGCACCATTAGTCTTAATTACTAGTGGTGTGATGCTAGTGGCGCACCTGTAGTGCGCCATTAATGGCCAAAACAGGTGCGCCACTAGCAGGCCTTTTCCTAGTAGTGTGTACTGCTAAGTGATTCAATACACACATTACCAATCAAGGAGGAGAACGATGGTCGCAGCAGCCTCAATGAGTCATGGTCGGCAACGGGAGTGAGTTCATTGTCCACGATGGTGGTGCTTCTGCGCTTGGCGTCGACTTCCGAGAAGCAGATCCGAGACCATGGAAGACGGTGCCGGGGAAGAGGCTCCGTGTACGAGGACGACGGTGGACCTCCTCCAGTGCGGCGTACGAGGTCGTCGATGAGGCAGATGCGCTGCGGTGGACAAGTGCGCCGATGTAGAAGGGGAGGAGCACGAAGGCTGCGGTGCGGTGGAGAAGTCTATTTTGCGGTGGGGATAGAAAATGGGGAGTATTCAGGTGTACTACTCTGGGTGCCGGGGTGGGGTTGGCTGGGTAGGGTGAACCTGACGTTACGAAAACAGCCCCCTACCAAGCGTCATCCATATGCCTGTTCCGAAGGCAATGATGGTAACTTCCCATTTCTCGAATCAAGGTCGCGGGATATTTTCCCGCCGACCTCAAAATTTTGTGACACTGAACTCCCCGTGTGGCGTGTTGAGTGATTCGGCTCAGCAACTAGCGAGTAGTACTAGTAAACTCTGCATATTAGGTTTGACCGAAGTCAAACTTCCTAAAGTTTGACCAAGTTTATAGAAAAATATAAACATTTACCATAACAAATATGTATGATGTGAAAGTACATTCAATAATGAATCTAATGGTATTTATTTGTTATTCTATATGTTAATATTTTTGTTATAAGCTTTCTGAGAGTTTACAAAACTTGACTTTGACCAATGCTAATATGCGGACTTAAATAAAAACAAAGGGAGTACACATTTGTTTTCTTAGTTTGTAGTGAACTAATCATTTGTTGAAATTGTGAAATAAATATATTAGGCTACTGACTTCGAATGTAATGGTCTATACAATTCAGTAGTTACAATCATTGTCGAATTCCAAGATGTATACAAGGTCTATAGTACTTCACAACATGCTCAAACTCACATAATCCCAGTCAAATGAGAATCTAAATGCATTTCATAGTTATTACTTTGTAGGATGCAACAAAACCAACCATAACAATACATCAGCCATTATAAAAGCAACATTTTGAACATATCCCAATGAGTGAATGAAACGTGCAGAGAGAGCTTGCGAAGATGGAGCAGATAGGCAGGAAAGATTGTATGTATGTGGACGAGAGAGTAGGAGACAACCGTAATGAGACAGAGAGAGAGATAGAGAGAGAAAGAGAGAGGAAGAAGTTAGGTCTGTGAGAAAGATGGAGACATGTAATATACGTGAGATGCGTGTGCATCCGGATTCTGTATACGTGGAAGGAGAAGAGACATTAGGTTCAGTGAGAGAGCTGGAAAAACATGGACGAGAGGGGAAGGATCTCGTGGGTTGAGGGGTTCATAATTTTGTGCGGGGGAGAGAGGGATTCGTAATTTTGTGCAAGAGAGAGAGGGTGGGGGGAGGAGTCAGTCAGCCGTCGTCACATCATCCTGCTTCCAAATGGCCCCGCATTCTCTGGCGCATGTGGTCGCCGTCTTCGATCTCCTCGATGCCCTCTTTGAAGATTGTGGTGTTGTGCATGCTGGGGTGCAAAGAAGCACAAGCGAGAGTGGTCTCCATATAACCTTGGATGGGGATGAATTGTGTGCTCAGGGGAGGGTGTGTGTGTGTGTGAGATATTGAGAGAAAACAAACATAAGGAGAGAAATGGGTGTGTATGTGACGGAAAGCTACAAGCTAAACAGGGTATTCACGAAGAGATTGTGCGGGTCTTGAGGTGGGCAGGGGTCGGGTGAGGGTGTCAAAATGTGCGTGTTGATGCATGTGTTACATGCGATCGTTCGAGGGACGGATGAATCGAGAGAGATGGTTGTTGTGTTACAGATGCTCCTCTCTCTCTCACACACACAGACACACATACACACACACAAGTAAACTAGAAGATCGTTCTCTCATGTATACACAACGTATCGGCATCTGTCTATGTCTCACTCATGCATGATCATTTCACATTCACACCTCTCTATGTCTCTATCACACGCACACCGTCTCCACATTGCCCTTCCGCCACAACACACATATGGACAGATACACACGTTCTCTCTCAGTTGCACCTAAAACATCCAAATCAAAATACACACGATTTGGAGCTAAATTCAAATATATGGAAATATTGTAGCGTCAAGAACTTTTCCAGGAAAAAAAAGTTGAGTAATATTCGGGGATTGTTTTCACATGCAAAAAAGGTTCGGTGGATGTCCTTCAAGCGCGACACAGTGACGCACCGTTCGATCGACCGCGCGGCCGCGGTTCACGCGCTTGCACAGGATTCCGTATCGTGGCTGTGGTAACTAATAAAAGCGCTGCCTAAGTCTAATGTTTACGTGTACTAGTAAGGTTTTCTTTTAAGTTTGACGAACCCTATAGAAAACTAAAGTAAGCTCCCATACGCGCACTCATCAATATGCGGCCGCCGCCGTTGCGCATGCCGGCGCCCGCCAGCTTTGGCCAACAATTTCTCGCCATCACCGCAAGCCGAAGGCTCGCCCGCTCACGTCGTTTGCAGTCCCTCCTCGCGATGCCGCCGCGCTGCCAAGCATGCGAGCAGCTGGTGGAGCCGCTCTATGCACGCAGCGTACGAAGAGGAGGACGAGCGCGTGCTCCAGCATGCCGGCAAGGAGGAACTAGCGTGTCGATGTCGTCTCCGCCCGCGCGGAGGAGGCGCGCATGGTGGCTATCACGGCGGAAGCCGGTCACGCGCGCGTCGAGCCTGCAAACCGGGTGCGGACGCGGAATCTACCTTCGAGACCTTGAATGCCACGTGGATCCTGCTATCTGAAGGAGCAATTTGGGTCAGTCGACTCTTGTGAGCCATTTGATGCAACATGGATGGCTAGAAGGGCTTCTTCAACCTCCGAAATTGATGCACGGTTCATCTTCTCAGCCCGCCACACGCCTAACCGCCTGTCGCCGCCGCCCCGCCCTCCCCTGAACTGTCTGGCACTGCCATGCTCCCCCCCCACCCGGCCATCCGTTTAACCTCGGGCATGATCCATTTTTTTCGGCGAACTGCATTCCACACCCAACACTCATAAGATAGATCATGGGCACCCTGCCCCTAATATAGATACTGGGGTAGCTTCTCTGCCGTCTTCTTCCTTCGCTCCGTCGAACTTCTTTCACAAATCGACTGACCCAAATTATACTACTAGTACGAACGTATTAATTACAGTAGGAACACGAAGATACGAGCAGTAGTACCAACTGCAAGAAGAACAGTAGTAAGACATAGTACTAGTACTACTGTACGTACTAAAGAGTTCAAATAACGAGAAAGAACATAAACATAGTTCTTCTGGGGCCTCAGCACAACACGCCCTTGAAAATAAACTAAGCAACTAGTCTGCTTGACACTGCAGTAGAACCAGCATGAGCGACACCACTGCCACCTACTCGGAATCCGAGTCCACGTCCTCGACTTCGTCCTTGTCCCTCTTCCTCTTCCTCTTCGCCGACGCTTCTTTGCTTGAACCGGACACTGGGCTCTACTTCTTCATCCAACCCTTGTAGATATTTAAACAAAGGTAGGCATCCATTGTTGCGTATAGGATGTGATCTTCATCTAATGTCTTCGACTCCCATGCATGATGAAACTCGTTATGAGGTTTCTTCAATTTAGCGTACGAAAGATCAATCATGGCTGCTGCCAGGGTCAGCATTGAAGGCTGAGAGGAGGACACCAGGCTTGCCTTCTGGAGATCGAAGGGCTGGACTACAACGAGGCCTATCCGACGCAGGACATCCCTGTCGTTCCTAAAGTCTACAGTAACGAATTTCACTCTTTCGTCCTTGATGAAGTTCTTAAAATCCTGGCACTCAATGTCGGCATGGCATATGTGGTAGACCAAGCACACGTTATGTACGCAAACCTTGATCACGGCGGGCTTCTTCCTCTCTGCCTCCTTTAGAATCTTCTCTCTTTCCAGGACTGTGGTGTACTCAACATCTAGCCCAGCGACCCAGTCATCCGTTGAACTGTTGAACATGCGTAGGAAGCGAGCAAGGCATGCTTTCACCATCGCGGATCCACGTGTGTAGATGACGATGAACTCATCGCCGGTGATGGCTCTAACCTGGTACTCAGCGGCGACCATGGAGATTTGGGAGGCCATGGATTTTGGAGGAGGGTTAGGAGAAGTTGAACTGTTGTACCCCGCAAAAAAAAGTTGAACTGGTGTAATGTGAAAGGACGGGACGACTGGGAGCGAACTATTGTAAGGTAGAAGACGGGGAGGAGTAGGGCTTGCGAACGACGTGGGGTTTCTGGCTTGCCCGGTGGATAAACGACTGCAAGCCCCGAAAGAGTTCTCGAGAACTATGCGGGACCCACTAGATGTCATGTCTACTAGATCCATATCGTAGACCTGACGGTATAGCTTTTGCCTGTTCGCACGCCATGCCAGCGCGCGGATGTAACTTCACTTAATTCCATCAACCGTCGCACCTCCCACGACCTTTGCCTCCCTCGCGCAGTCGCGCCCTTTGAGACTTCGACCGGCTATAAATGAGCAATTTGTTTTGCCTACTCCGCATGCATGATACTCCCTCTGGTCCTTTTTACTTCCGTCAACCATTTGCAAAGTGTTTGACCAAATTTATACTAAAAATATCAATATCTACAATACTGATTATAATGAGTATAAGAACTACGTTCTATAACAAGTATAAAAATATTGATTTGACATTGTGAATGTTGATACATTTTTCTATAAGTTTGGTCAAAGTAGAGGTACATTGACTTTAGACAAAACTTAAATGCACAATGCAGACTAGTTCCTCCGTCCAGGTGCGTGCCATGTCCTATCTTGTCATCACAACAAGGTTAGCTATTAGAGTACTACTACCTCCCTTCTAGTTTAAAGGGCTCGATTCAAAAATTTCACCTACTCTTAGCAAGATAGAGGCGGTGGAATAGTTTTTGTAGTCTGCAAAAGTACTCAACTAATGATGTCGTTCTTCACAAAAAAATGTGTTTACTAATGCATGCATGAACACTAGTTACTCTAACCCCCCTCTCTTCTTTAATTCTTTGCCACATCAGCATGTTTGCTATTCCCGTGTGCATGATACCAGCTAAGATACCACCATTATGGCCAGCCTTAATCATCGCGTGCAATAATTTAGTGCACCTTGAAATATGAACATGTGTGGGGCGTGTATGTTTTTAATGACTTGAGACTATACCTAGCGCGGCATGCAAGATGACTTATTATGCACCGTTCCCCATACCTGCAGGAAGCCCGTTCGTCTCCAAATCTTTTCCTCTCCATGTGTGGAAACAATATGGCTGCCAGACTCTCCTTCTCCCTCCGGCGGTCCCACCACTCCACCCCGTGTGGAAAAAATCTGCATGCATGACTCTCCTCCCCCCACGCTCGTCCAATCCGTTGTGACCAGCAATATTTCCACCCCTTCCCTCCCCCGTAATTTACTCCAACAAATATGCCCACGTAGTTGTTACGTTAATCACGCAACATATCTTCCGGGACGCTGCTTCAGTTACTTAACTGCAGGTGCTTTGGGTCACTGACATATGGGCCCAACAAGGGTCTGGCCCACATGTCAGTGACGCAACTGGACCTGCAGTTAAGTCAGTGCAGCTCAGTCCATATCTTACATAGGTGTGCCATTGCTCGCTATAAATACTGCACCTCCCACGGCATTCGGAATAATGCTCACGTTCATCGCTATCTCCTCCCCTCCCTCTCATGTCGACCACCATGGCATCGCCCCTCCCAAGCCCTAGGCGCCCCACGCTGCACCTCCCGAACGGTCACGCGTCGCCGTTCCATTCCTCGCCGCCACTACTCGAGGAGGACGCGTCAGCATTCCAGTCCTTGCCGTGATGCGTCGAGGTGGACGCGTCGGTGTTCCCAATCTCGCCAGCACGCGCGTCGGAGGACGCGTCGGCTCCCCGCTACGAGGAGAACGCCGCGCCGCCCGCCGAGCCCCCCAGCCTTGAGGAGCTTTGGAAAGAAATGGATGTCACCATATGGGAGGATTTTCCGCCGGCAGAGCACGCCAAAATAGAGGCAGAGAAGAAGGTCGAGGAAGAGAAGCGCGCCGCGAGGCAAGCTGCCTGGCAGGTCTATGTCGCGTTCGAGAGAGTCAGGAAATTGGCTCTTTGGCAGAAGGCTCGTGCAAGGGCCGTGAGGGTGGTGGAGGACGCCCGTGCCAAAGCCCTGAGTGTAGTCGGGCCCAAGCCCCTCATCTACGCTTGGCGGTACGTGGACCGGGTGCACGCTTCCAGCAAGGAGGAGTACCTGCTGGCGCCGGATCACCACACCGGTGAGATCGCGCTCGCCCGCCGGCAAGCCGCCAATCAGCACCTCGCGAGTTGCAAGGCTGAGGAAGAGGCGTTGTGTCGGCGCGCTGCGAAACGACCGCGCACCAGGGCTCTTGTGGCGCGCCGCAAGCACTCCTGCGAGCGCCGTGGGTTTTAGTAGGACTATAATTTAGTTTCGTAAGGTGATCTCATTAGTTTTTTGACACAAATGATAAATCTTGAACGTTCGGGAATTATTAGCGTCCTTATTTAAGTATGTAAGAGGGATTGGAAACCTTGTGTATCGTTACGCATTTTGTAAGTAGGTGCATATAGCACAAACTTTACTACTATATACTATCGCACTACACGTCTCTCTCTCTATATGCTTGCAGACTGTGCTACTCCCTCCGTCCAGGTGAATAAGTCATCTTTGGTTGTGCACCGTGACCAAGAAGAAGGGAAGACTTTATACACCTAGACGGAGGGAGTACTAATATTACTTATGTACGTGCAAATGCACATTTTAACATTACGATGCAGTTTTTGTAAAAGTAGAAAAATAGCACTAGTCAAGCTTGTGAAACGATTCAATGCAACAAATGCAAAAATGCTCGTTTGATTGTTTACTTTTAGCTTCCTTCTCTGTGGTTATTTCTCTGTCATACTTTGTACAGAGTATCTCACTGGTCGGAAAGGCATGCAAATTCCCAAACCGCTTCCTACACCCTGTATTGAATTTTTTGCCTAACAAGTTGTGCTGTGAAATTGGAAATCCAACTTGAGTACTAGTACTACTAGTAGGAGTACCAGGGGCCAGTTCGTTTAGGCTTCTAGATTAGTAGTAATCCCATTACTAATATCTCCGTGCTGGTTTATTGGTCCCCATTGTAATCTGTGTCAAATTTTTAGCATAAATTTAACTAATGAAATGTTTGTGCATGTCACATGTATCAGTTAAATCTCTGGTCAAAATTTACCACAAGTTACAATGGTCACGAATAAACCAGGACGGAGGTACTCCCTCCATTTTTGTATACAAGGCCACTATAAAAAAATACATTTTGCATCTATACAAGGCCACCAACAGTAACCGAGACAAATATTAATGATGTTTCCTCGTACTAGTAACCCATGGCTTAATTACTAGCATGCATGTAGTGGATGATAATGACAAACTCATCTACTTCCTCTCTCACGGCCACTCAATTTCTTCTAATGTGCATGCACCCTATTAATTAACCCGGTAAACGAGAAAATAAATTGACTTGTAAAGCACACATTGATTTTTATCTTGGTACCTGTAATTTGAGTTTGTGGCCTTGTATATAAAAATGAAGGGAGTACTAGTAGTAGTTTAGAAGCCCAAATAAATGAGTGAGGCGCCTTAATGTTACTCTCCACTGTGACTAGTCTTATGGGAAAAGCTGGGAAAGAGACGGCTTATTTTTTAAGCCTCCAAAAGAACTGGCCCTAGGAGTAGTAGCTAGGGATCGAGTGTGCAAGATGAACCGGAGAAAGTAAATGCAGAGAGATGAAATGCAAAAAAGGCGGAGGGATGTGATGGTTGCTTGTCCGTTTATTTTACCAGGCCACTTATTACTGGCAGTGGTTGGGTTTTATGATATGAGGCCTTTACTGCCGCGCCACGAGCAGGGTGAGACTTCCGTGTAGCGCCGCCCTCTACACTTGTACTACATCGGTCGTGGTTTATTAGTCCCCCATTGAATTTGACTGAAGATTTAACTAACAAAATGTTAGTGCATGTCAACAAAAACTATATCGTTGGATTCGTATTTGAACATAGTTTTCAATGATATAATTTTAGGTGACATGCATCAGCATTTATCGTACTATATATAATGTTAGTTCAATTTTTGGTCGTACTAATCTATAGTAGTAAGGTGCCTGTGCGTTGCACGGAAGAGTGAAATGCATTGATCCGGGAGTTGTTTATTTTGACAAAGGATGTGGGGGTCATCTCATGTGTAACGGGTATCGATAGGTTTCTTTGGATATTATTTCATCTCTAGAGCTCACAAACATCCGGGTGAAATAGATAAAAAGGTATCTTTTGCAAACAAAAGCGTTCAACTGTTCAACCTGCATCCAAAACTTGTGAAGAAATAACACTTATTGTGCTTTGCAAGAAATGATCTTGAAGAATTAGTTTTTGAGTATCGATTGTTATACATGTTGGCTACAGATGACATGGCACTTTCTTGTAGTCAACCGTTGGCTATACTATTAAGTATTAACCATGCCCTTATACACGTAGACGGAGGGATTAAATCAGGATGACTTGGAAGGGCAGAGGAGATGTAAGAAATTGTTCATAGTAAGTCTTTCACCAGTACTGTAGTAAAAGTTCATACATGGAAGATTCTAGACTAAACCATAAACGGATACACTTTATCCATGCACGATACTCCAATAGAGCAAGATCATGCATGGAAGTCTCCACATTCTTAAATAGCGGATTACATTGAGCGAAGACTAATGATCAACATTTAACTTGATAATGCATATGTCCAGGTGAACCTCCTTGGAGTCCCGGTGCACCGCGTTGGGGGTAAATAAGACCATGGGTTTTCCATGTCCACATCGGCGGGAAGGTCCCAGCTCGGCAGAGTCCAAGTCAGTTTGATGAAGCCGGTGTCGCCGCCCACGTAACTCAGAGGGGTAGTAACAGTGAGCACGCACCCGTACATCGGCCTCGTGTCAGTGTCAGCGTCAGCGGCGTCGCCCCTGACACAGACTACAGAGATGGGGCGGCGGCCTGCGCGGGCCTCACCGGTGCCCACGATCAAGAGGAAGACGCTGCCGTCCTCCTCCGAGACTAGCAGGCGGCGGTGATCCTCCAGCGACTCCAGCATGGTGAACGGGTAGCACGTCTCGTACTTGATGTTCTCCGCCAAGGGCCAGTAGTGACTGCTGCACGCATCCGTGAGGTGATGCACGATGTCCGCCGGCGAGCCCCAAAACGGCATCGGGCACTCCTAGCAGTAGACGAAGGGCTCCTTGGAGGCATCGACCAGGCCGTCCATGAAACGGGAGTGGCTGTAGGGGACGTTGCGCCGGTTGAATATATGAGCAAGTTACTACGAGATTTATTCCGAATAAGCACAAAATAAATCATGACGGCTATAACAGAGATTACACTAATCATGTGGACTAGCATAGTACTAGTATACAGAGTAGAAACATGACTTCTTCCACGATTTCAAACAGGAAGGACGGAAACACATACGGTGCAACGGGAGCAACATCATTGGCGTTGAGGTTGTCGCCCATGTCGTTGAGGAAGAGGTTGCCGAGGTCGGCGAAGAAGTCGTCGTCGGTGAAGTCGTGGCTGCCAGCAGTCGCGAGAGTGCGCTCCCCAAATTTCAACAGCGCCCGCCGAATGGAGCGCAGGAGGGACTGGCTGTAGGGGACGTTGCGGCCGTCGAATGGAGCGCAGGAGTAGCACACGAAGCAGTAGATGGTGTCCTTACTAGTACTCCCTAGTCTCTACTCTTATAGAAAACCGAGTTGGTGATGATGGTGTGCCTGCCATCTTGTAAGATAGACCGCCCAATCTATATCTGACGGATAGAAATCCAACTATGACAATTTTACAAAAGATACCCGCACCTCTCTCCACATTTATAGATAAGGCCTTGCCTCGTTCATCCTTATCTCCCACAACCTCGTGCTCCTCCCTAAGTCTCTATCTCAACTCTTATCTCTATCTCTACTACTCTTCTTTGTTTTTTTTATAACAAATCGAATAGTACTACGTCGTTCGCTGCACCCCCGGCTGAACACGCCTCCTCGCCTCCATCATCACGAACTGGGTCTTTTATAGGAGTAGGAGTAGAGAAAAAATCGAGTTGGTGATGATGGTGTGCCGTGCAATGCACGGGCATCTTGCTATTTTTTTGCATATAATTCCAAACACCACATAGACACGGTCTTTGACCATTTTACAACTATTTTAGTATCATTGTTAGTGGTCAGCCGGTACAAGTTATAGCCCTCGGTGTTTTAACCTTTTTTTAGTAATGATATCTCACGATTGTTCGGCACGAGCTCAATCCTGGCGAATCCCACGTAACCGTCAGATTTCCATCCGACGGTGGCCTGTTTTTAAGCCATAGTATTTTACAAAACCGCCACCCTTAACACGTACTGTAACTGCGTTGCGGGCGTTTGCAACTGCCATGTCTCCCAGCGAACGTTTTCTGGGGATTGGAGTGAGCACGGTTCGTAGTCGTTCCACGCTCGGGCATTGAAGTTTGTAACTATTTAGATTAGAATATACTACTCCTCCGGTGCTAGTTGTAGAGAAGAGTCCTACTCTACTACTCTACTCAAGCAAGTTAGGGCATAGTAGTAGGTACTATAGGGAGTACCGGTACTGTGATCACTCAAGAAAGTTGTCTGGCATCGATATGACCCTACGCTGCTGGTATGTGTCTCATAAGTCAAGCGGCGTGCTGTAGTCATCATCACCTGTCCACTTCCCGCAGCACATATTCGCTTCTCCGTCTTTGTCCGCACATAATCTCGTCCAATCTTCCATCCCCGCTAAGGCGCCTCCCCCGCTCGTCCGAAACCCAAGCACTAACAATGGCAGAACCGAGCAGCGTCTGCCGAAAGAGTGGCTGGAATTCGCTCCCCACAGAGGTAATCAAGCTCATTGTTTCGCGTGTGGACAATCTCAGTACCATGCCGCTCGCCACATGCTCGTCAAGGTTGTACCATTTACTCAAAGCCCTCAGGACGGAGCTTTTTAAGCTAGCTCCTTGCTTGCTGATGCCGCCTAATCTTCAGAAACGGCATGTCACACAGCATAAAGATCATAGGGTGGCGAGCATCAACCCCCGTTACTGCGATCCGATCGCCGTCACCATCAACTACATTAACGGTATGTACTGGGTCGGCATGAACACGTCTTGGATGGTGCTTGTCGACGGTCGCGGCAGCTGGATGCTCGTGGAGGTCTACACCCGGCGATTGACCCCCCTTCCTTCGATTAACACTGCACTGCTTTGGCACCGCGGCCCAGAATACTCGGAATCTTACAGTAGCCAACATGATACCAAGTTTGATTTGCTCAAGGTTGTAATCTGCCAACTGCCCACAAGATCTGCGAATTATAAAGACTTCAGGCTAATTGCGTTCTTCAACCGCGGTGTCGCCTATCTAACAGGTCACTGCGGTAAGTGGATAAATCTGCACGTCCATCGCAGGATCATACATCCTCCATGGTTCTCTGATGCCATTGAACACAAGGGCTTCATTTATGCTGTCGACTCCTTCTATGGCTGGATGTATTGCTCGCCTACTCTAGTCATCGCTACAAACGGCTGTTACAACAGTATGTTACTTTCCTATGATATCATGATGGCTTGCTTATATTACTGCCAACATTTACTGAAAAATATTCATGCTCATAATATGTTGTTCTTAAGATTGACTACATCAAGAGCCCTTTTTATTTGACTCCAACTTGATATGATGTTGTAGGCCACCTGGTGTCCCCACCCTTCCTAATCCTAGAACCTTTCGAAGAAAAGCGGGATGGCAGTTGCAGGTGGTTCCTGGCTCGATCAGTCGATGGCGAACAATTGATGATCGTTCGCACGTACCGGACGTGTTGTTTCGCGGAATACAATCACAGTCACTCCAAGGTCTTTGAGCAGGATCCTAGCTTCTCTGGGCCTTCAGAATTTTTGACTGGAGGCTGGTAAGTAGCCTTGGTACATGCTCTCTGTTTGTCGAACTGAATTATCCGATTAACCAGGAGATAACCGACGGCAAGGATCATGATGGCAGCGCGGTTTCGTTCATCAGGCAAAACTGTGTGTACACAGCGTACCATGCGTCTCTGCATGCACCATACCCTGATATGTGCCGCCACACTCTGCAGCCCAAAGTAGGACAGAGGGTCGCAAGTATCAGACTTTGACCTGCTGGCTGGAGTTTCCCCCATCAGGCACCCATCTGGTTCAAGTCGTCAGCCAATCTCCACAGCTTAATAAATAGTAATGTCTAACTGAGCCAGTTAGTTAGATGCGTACACTTGGTGTAGTAGGATCTTTTTTTAGTTTGATGCATACACTTGTTCTTTTTTGGTAGCCCTTTTTTAATAATGGCTGATGTTTGGTTTGGAAGAGAGAGCTGCGTCTTCACTCTTCTGGCCTGCTTACTGCTTCTGTTGCACCCCCAGCCCTGGCTGTTGCTGCTGCTGTTTTCAATGAACAATCAGTAGTATATTTCGTCTGTTGGTTGAATAAATATGTTGTTAGAACGACAAACACAATGTTTTGGAAGTCGTTGCATGGTTCGATCCTTAGTGCCCTGTACCGTACGTAACACATACTATTTTTCGTACGGAACACATTTTCCACTTGTTGATAACTTGCAGCCCACTGATGAAGGCCCAATAGAGGAGCCCATAATTAACTGGAAGGGAGGCTCTCACACGAATCCGGCCCAGGTACATGCTCATGGTCCCCTAAACATAAATAAGTAAATAAATAAATAAATAAAGCTAAATGCTCATGCACCAGTTCTTTAAATTCATGATTTAACAGGAGGATATTATTTCCTATGATAGTGTCGTTACATTCAGTCGATATTATTCTTAGGCAAAGATAGCGACCAGTCTTCTTTCTCCCAGCATTTTCTTCCTGCAACCAGCGAACCCATGCAAATCACAGTCAATGTCGTAAATAGTTCCAGTCCATTTTTATTTTTCAATAAGAATGTCCAACCCAGCCCAGCACATTGGCGACAGCACTTTATCCTCCGCCTTGGTGCGCTCGCCGCGGCGCCGCCGTCCGGCCCTGTCAACATAGTTTTTTTCGAAATAGTCCCTGTCAACATAGTGAATCGGGAGAGAACTGTAGTTGCGAGTATGACAGTACGGACCCACCAGGTCCACTCCCGAACACAAGCAAGCGCCTCTATTACTACTCAGATGCACCCCTCGTTTTTTTACTCTAATCCACCCTGCTGATATCTGGGACCCACATCATTTTCAACGTATAGTCAATTAACGACAGAACTGCACAACTTTTTTTTAGTAGTAATTCGGAGGAGCAGGCTATAAACTGGGTTGTGCGGTCTCTGTGGCCCGTCTAACAACATGACCAGCCCAGCAGGTTGATCTTTGGGAAAATAGTTAGCCCAGTATTTCTTTTTGAAGAATACCCAAGCTAGGCCTATTTGTTTTCTCTGACTTACTAGGCTGCAAATCTTTCAAGACGAGGAGGGATGCATTCCGGCCTGGCCAAAGAGTATGGTCAGTGTCTGTTAAAAGTAATATCAAAGGGGTTGAAAATTCAAAAAAATTATAGCAAATGGGATATTAGTTTCTTTTTTTGTTTTTGTTCTTCATTGATATTTTATAGTATTTCATTGGATTTAACATGACATAGTACTTATTTATTTTTAAATTTGTTTTAGTATGGCTACTAATTGTTGGATTAAGAATATTTTGTTCCCCAGCAAAAATTTGTGAATTTTCAAAATTTCGCACATATTTAGTTAATTTTTTAACCCTGGTACTCACCAGAAAATGGGCAGCAATTCTAAAAATGGAAAATGGGCCGCAATAAATTCTATATGAATTAGAAAATGAGTAAAATTTATAAAAATAATAGCAAATGGGGTGTACACGCCACAGATTTCGAGGCTGACTTGTTTACGCAAGGCTTTGTCAGTCAACACATGATTCTAGCAGCAGTGACTGTTGGATGTCCATCCAACGGCCGATGTGCTTCTTCAATATCTGATCTTCCTGCTCCAGCCGCCTAAACTAGCGCCGGCGGGACTGCCTGCTCCCTCCTCTTGTGGCCCGCTGTGATGTCGCACAGGCTTCCCCGGCCCACCCTACTCCCTCCGCTGGCCTGGCCGCACGCAATCAACTGCCTCCTTATTACGCGAAAAAATGATTCCTCCCACTGACATCCGGGGTGCACCGGTTGGGAGGCTGACCTGTGGGCCTACTAAGTTGACGTGTACGCAGGGTTGTCAACTTAGTCAACAAACTATTCTAGCAGCAGTAACCGTTGGATTTGAATCGAACGGTCCTGCTGCTTCTTCAAGTGCTGCTCTTCTTCCACCAGCCGCCCAAACCAGCGCCGGCAAGACCTCCTGCTTCCAGTGGCCGTCTGTGCTGCCGTTGAGGCCTCACCGCCCCCTACTACTCCCACCGCTAGCCAGGCCCTGCGGCGACGGCAGCCTCACACCGCAGCCGAGCCAGTGAACCCTCGTACTCCTCTTTGCGTGGGCATCCACTGCCGTGTTTTCCCCGGCTCCGCGTCGTCCCCTTCCTAGGCCTCGCCGTCTTCCACCGCCCTGGTGCTCTCGGCGCGGCGTGGTCAATGTGGTCATGGAACGACTTCCATCGGACGTGGACTGTACGTGGAGAGGCTGACAGCTGGGTCCACGGCCACACACACGGAAATGCCTCCTTATTATGTGCAAAATAATGATTCCTCCAGCTGACATCTAGGACCCACTAGAAGGGCCTCTGTATTTTGCGAAAAAATGTCCCCCCCGCTGACAGGTCGGACCCACCAGCTATATCTTCGCACGCAAGGAAATGCCTCCTTATTACGCACAAAAAAATGAATACCCCCTGCTAGCTGGGACCCACCATAGTGGGTGGCTGACTTGTGGGCCTACTAAGTTGACGGGGATGGAGGGCTTTGTCAACTTAGTCAATACTCCAGTGACCGTATGATGTCCATCCAACGGCCATAGTGCTTCTTCAACCTCTGGTCTTCTTGCTCCAGCCGCCCAAAGCAGCGCCGGTCGTGCCGCCTGCTCTTGCCTCCCGTGGCCGGCTGTGCTGCTGCGGAGGCCTAACCGCCCCCATACTACTCCCACCGCTGGCCAGGCCATCCCTCTACTCACCCACACCCCCTGTTATTCTGCGGCGACAGTAGCCTCACACCGCAGCCGAACCAGTGAACCCTCGTACTCCCCTCCGCGTGGGCATCCACTACCGCGTCTTCCCCGGCTCCACGTCGTCCCCTACCTAGGCCTCGCCGTCGTCCACCGCCGTGGTGCTCTCGGCGTGGTGTGGTCAATGTGGTCAACGACCGACTTCCATCGGAAGAGTACTGTACATGGAGAGGCTGACAGCTGGGTCCATGGCAGCCGCAAGGAAGTGCCTCCTTATTACGCGGAAAATAATTATTCCTCCACCTGACAGCAGGGACCCACCGGACGGGCCACCGTATTTCATGAAAAAAAACATTTCCCCCCTGACTGCTGGGACCCACCGGACGGGCCATCGTATTTCGTGAAAATAACGTACCCCCCGCTGTCGGCTCGGACCCACCGGAAGTGCCTCCTTATTACGCACAAAAAATGAATACTCCCCCAGCTAGCTGGGGCCCACCTTGGTGGGAGGCTGACTTGTGGGCCTACTAAGTTGACGGGGATGGAGGCCTTTGTCAACTTAGTCAATATGAACGATTCTAGCTCCAGTGACCGTACGATGTCCATCCAACAGCCGTAGTGCTTCTTCAACCTCTGGTCTTCTTGCTCCAGCCGCCCAAAGCAGTGCCGGTCGTGCCGCATGCTCCTGCCTCCCGTGGCCGGCTGTGCTGCCGCGGAGGCCTCACCGCCCCCTACTATTCCCACGCTGGCTAGGCCCTGCGGCGACGGCAGCCTCACACCGCAGCCGAACCAGTGAACCCTCGTACTCCTCTCCACGAGGGCTTCCACTGCCGCGTCTTCCTCGGCTCCGCGTCGTCCCCTTCCTAGGCCTCGTCGTCGTCCACCGCCTTGGTGCTCTCCGCGCGGCGTGGTCAACGTGGTCAAGGAACGACTTCCATCGGAAGAGTACTGTACGTGGAGAGGCTGACAGCTGGGTCCACGGCGGCCGCAAGGAAGTGCCTCCTTATTACGCGGAAAATAATTATTCCTCCACCTGACAGATGGGACCCACCGGACGGGCCACCGTATTTCATGAAAAAACATTTCCCCCCTGACTGTTGGGACCCACCAGCTACTTCTTCGCACGCAAGGAAGTGCGTCCGGGCAAAAAAATGATTAGCCCTCCTGACTGCTGGGAGCCACCAGCTACATCTTCGCACACAAGGAAGTGCCTGACAGTCGGGACCCACCTGGTCGAAGCGTACGTAGCGTTGTCATTCTGGTCGCGAACGTGTACGTACATACTAGTCGATGTAGAGGCGCGCATGTGTCGTAGTAGAGGCGCGCACGTGTCGTAGTAGAGGCGCGCATGTAGCATCTACACGTACGTACAGCGGCCAGGGTGCAAGAAAGTAAATACGGCCACGTACGTACATACGGGCGGGGTCTCGAACGCCTACTCGCGCATACGTACGTCCAGGGCTCGTGTACATGGCTGGGTCGGAACGGAGAAACAGCGTCGTCGTGTTCACGGGGAGCCAACCGGCTGGGTCGGAACGGAATGCGTCGTCGTGTTCATCGGGAGGGCTTGGACGGAACGGGCGATGGAAACGAGGCCTGGCATACCGCGGAACGGAGGAAACGACCTTGTGTTCGACCGGCCACGTTTGAAACGGGATCCTGTTCATCGGGAGGGGTCTGGCGTACCGCAAAACAGAGGAAACGGACTTGTGTTGGACCTCCTACGATCGAAACGGGGTCCTGTTGATCGGGAGGGGTGTGGTGTACCGCGAAACGGAGGAAACGGACTTGTGTTGGAGCGCTACGGTCGAAACGGTGGTCCTATTCATCGGGAGGGGTGTGGCGTACCGCCAAACGGGACTCCACGGGATACTGTTCATCTCCACCGTCGACCTTCTCCAGCCTCCACGGGCTACTGTTCATCCACCGTCGACCTCCTCCAGCCTCCACCTGCGACTGTTCATCCACGGGCTCCTGTTCATCCAGCCTCCACCGCGCGCTACTCCACCGGCTACTGTTCAACCACCCCTCTCCACGGGCTCCTGTTCA